>NW_024722108.1:0-5645 GCF_018991925.1 Homarus americanus | reverse complement strand
CAAAGGATCTCTTGAGGGACTAGCCCTGGGTGCAGCTACGATGGGACGATCGTTGGGGTCATCAGCTCTCCCACCGGCTCTGCCAAACACCGGAGCAGCTTAGTGAAACCCTTGCTAACGGATGCAAAAGCTTCTCAACTGTACAAGGTCTGATTGGCTCACCCTTCCGTTTCATGTGGATGTACTGGGGGGTAAAGTGAGGCCAGCTAGTGACATACAGCCACTGGGGCCAAGAGTCAGTGGAGTTAGAGGTACACTTCCAAGAGAAATGGATTTGGCCTTCAACTACGGGTGCCTGTTGGTTGTGCCTTAAACGCACTCCGGAGTGCAGGTGAATTGTGTGTGTGTTAGGGTTAGGAGCATGGTTCACTGGTATTGGACTCAGTAACGTCTTTATAATTGTGACAATATTTTTGGGTTGTAGTATACTCTTTTTCAGTTACTAATGTATGCTGTGTGCATTTAAAATTTTCTTTATAGTTTCAACTTGATATAACCTTTGTCCCAGAGTAGTGTTTAAGAAGTAGAGGTGTGCATTCGGTAAACATAATTATATTGAGAGCCCTTTAGCCTATTCATGGGGAATTATTAATTTCATTTTTGAATACCATTTTCTCAGTACTTTGGATATTATTTTGTTGAAAGCCCTTAAGGCCTGTTTCATGTGTGCAACAACATTTCTTAATACTTCAAATTTATTGTTGCCTGAGTTTCTAATAATTTCTATATCATGTAACTTTTATTCCCAAGTAGTGTTTTAAGTTCAAGTTAGAGGTGGCTGAATATTAGTTGTACTATTATTTGATTGTGTTCGTAGTGTTGGAGGGAATATAAGTGTCTAGAATTACACAGTGTGTCTCATTCATCAGTCACCAGACGCTTCCATCCTTCCACAGGTCACAGACAATTCATTTTGTTTAGTAGATTTAAGTGTTCTTGTGTTGCTGGTTCGGGATTTTTTCTCCAAGGGCGCTTCCACTGCCATTACCATCTATTAATCTTTAATAAACCCCCAAGTCAAGTGAGAAAAAATAAGAGTCGAGTAAATTCCTGAGCCAGTTGCATATATATATATATATATATATATATATATATATATATATATATATATATATATATATATATATATATATATATATACAGTAACCACAAGGAAAGAAAGAAAAGAAAGAAAACAAGAAGTTCCCAAGCGCTTTCGTGTATTCACTCTTCAGGGGTGAGTACAGACTGAACCTGTACTCACTGAAAAATAATTACACTTCCTTATATATCACACACCTGATTGCATATATATATATATATATATATATATATATATATATATATATATATATATATATATATATATATATATATATATATATATATATATATATATATATATACATATATATATATATCTTGATAAAATCACACGGGAAAAGGGAAACAACGGAGCACCTTAGCTTTCGTCTTTATTCAAGACATCTTCAGAGGCAACTGGATTACATGGACAGAGAGAGGCTTAAATATACAGGGTGACCTTAAAAACATGAGGTCAGGTCATAATGATGTCATCCACTAATCCCCACACCAACACACACGTAGAGGAGCTTAAGAGAAGGGGGTGACGTGACTAGTCAGGTCAGGTCAAAAATAAGGGACCCACTAACTATCATACATCGACAAATTTTCAAAGCATTTTTAACCTTGGGCCACTGACAAATAAATTTATGTAACATATTATCAGTTTTGAACTGACCATCACTAAGGTTTATTGATTTTAATTCCTTAATCAAACTAGCTTCAACCAGAAGTCTTTCTGTGACACAAGATGATTTAAATACTTCTAAGCTTTTTTCCCAAGCAATGGGGTGATTATTATTCCTAACATGAACGAACAGGCACTGCTTTCAGATGCTGTTCTGATATTATACTTATGTTGTTTGATTCTGAGCTGCAGTGTTTTTCCTGTCTGTCCTACATAATTACAATTACATTTGCTACATGGAATACAATAAACACTTCCATTTACATTCAAACTTGGGCTATTCCTTATTAACATATTGGTAATGGTTGAGTCATACTTGAAAACAACATTAATATTTAGAAGCTTGAGGGACCGAACTAACGGAACAAATTCATTACGATAGGGCAGAGTCAAAATATTCTTAAGTGTAGGAACTTGTCTGGTTTGAGAGGAATGAAAGGATTTTTTAGCCCTTTTAAAACAACGATCAACAAACACAGAAGGGTACCCGAGTTTCTGTGCAATGGAACGAATGCGTTTCAATTCATCGTCAATAAATTCAGAGTCACAAATACGCAGACATCTTAAGAACATAGCAGAAAAAACTGACATTTTGGTAGACTCAAGGTGATTCGATAAAAAGTGAATGAAACTGTCTACCTGTGTGGGCTTTCTATATACCTTAAATTTATAGTTTTGGCCATTTCTCATGATAAGCATATCAAGGAATGGAAGGGATCCATTTATTTCTCTTTCAATTTTGAATGTGATACTTGGGACAATATCATTAAGCTTGTCTAAAAATTCCAATGGGTCACTGTTTCTAGGCCAAAGACAAAGAACATCATCTACATATCTCTACCATGGAGGAATAAAGTCCACTATATTGGGTAGTAATCTAGACTCAAAACACTCCATATAAATACAGGCTAGAGGAGCAGAAAGACAATTACCCATGCTCATGCCAAATATTTGCTTGTAGAACTTCCCATTTGCTCTAAACACATTGTCAGTTACGCATAACTCTATCAATTTCAGGAAGTATCATGTTCAATAGTTAAATCTAACTGTTGTAATTTATCTTTAAGAAATGACAGTAAGTCTTTCACATGTACTCTAGTGAACAGTGAATTTACATCAAAACTTATTAATTCGCAAGGTTCATTGTGTTTCTTGAGTTTATCAATTAAATCACTGCTATTGTGTATATGTGAATTAGATATTTGGCCTGTAAGAGGGGATAGCATCTTTACCAGCCACTTGGATAATTTGTACGTAACAGAACCCACAGAACTCACGATAGGACGTAATGGATTGTTAAGCTTGTGTGTTTTGGTCAATCCATACATATAAGGTAAAGTGGGATTGATTTGAGAGAGCTTTTTGATGAGATCGGGGTTCTTTTTCAATAACATCTTCATTTTGGAATTAGATAACTTATTAATATTTTCCAGGGGATCTTTCGTAAGCTCACAATACGTGCTTTCATCACTAAGTAATGAATTCATCTTATCATTGTAGTCACTTTTATCCAAAATAACAATAGCATTAGACTTATCAGCCTTGGTAATATGGATATTCTTATTTCTTTCCAAGTTTATCAAGGCTGTTTCAAATCTTTTTGGAATGTTTGAAGCAAATTTCTTATGTAAAACATTATGTATACAGCCTTTAGCTATGGAAATATCTTCATTTGTAACATCTGACGACTTATTTTTTTCCAGGTTGATTAAACCTTTAGCAATAGTAAGCGGATTAACACACCGTTGAGTGATAGAAAACTTCCTACCAAAACCAAGAACAAGTTTCTCATTTGTCTGTAGATCATAAGATGATAAGTTTATGAACAAATTTGGATCACTCAATGTGGTCCAGTAACTCTCGTCAAACAGAGCATTAAATTTGGCATTTAACCTTCTTTTTTGGGCTTTGTCAGTTTCACTAAGAAGTTGATATACAAAATCACGAATGGTGTGCCACTTATCAACACAAACACTGTTTTGCATAAGTATTTTACACTGAGCACTGTGTTTGAAGGCTAATTTCACACTATCACTTGAACTCTTGATAAGGGAATCTAGCAACACCTTATCCAACTCAGAGAATGCTTGATTGTCCAGATTTCTTAGTCTCCTTGGAAGACAGGACTTAGGAACAATTTTATCATCTCTGCAATCTTTCAAAAACTTCAACTTGTTTTTGAGACTATGAGCCTTCAGCAAACTCTTCTTGTAGTTACGGTAGATGGGGCGAAGATGAGGATGTTGTTGACAGATTAAGGTCACAGCGTAAGAGAGACGTGTAAGTTCCATATTTCATGTAAATCCACAATGAAAACGTGGATAAGATAAATCTTGATAAAATCACACGGGAAAATGGAAAGAACGGAGTTTTTTGAGTCTAGATTACTACCCAATATAGTGGACTTTATTCCTCCAATGGTATAGATATGTAGATGATGTTCTTTGTCTTTGGCCTAGAAACAGTGACCCATTGGAATTTTTAGACAAGCTTAATGATATTGTCCCAAGTATCACATTCAAAATTGAAAGAGAAATAAATGGATCCCTTCCATTCCTTGATATGCTTATCATGAGAAATGGCCAAAAGTATAAATTTAAGGTATATAGAAAGCCCACACAGGTAGACAGTTTCGTTCACTTTTTATCGAATCACCTTGAGTCTACCAAAATGTCAGTTTTTTCTGGTATGTTCTTAAGATGTCTGCGTATTTGTGACTCTGAATTTATTGACGATGAATTGAAACGCATTCGTTCCATTGCACAGAAACTCGGGTACCCTTCTGTGTTTGTTGATCGTTGTTTGAAAAGGGCTAAAAAATCCTTTCATTCCTCTCAAACCAGACAAGTTCCTACACTTAAGAATATTTTGACTCTGCCCTATCGTAATGAATTTGTCCCGTTTGTTCGGTCCCTCAAGCTTCTAAATATTAATGTTGTTTTCAAGTATGACTCAACCATTACCAATATGTTAGTAAGGAATAGCCCAAGTTTGAATGTAAATGGAAGTGTTTACTGTATTCCATGTAGCAAATGTAATTGTAATTATGTAGGACAGACAGGAAAAACACTGCAGCTCAGAATCAAACAACATAAGTATAATATCAGAACAGCATCTGAAAGCAGTGCCCTGTTCGTTCATGTTAGGAATAATAATCACCTCATTGCTTTGGCAAAAAGCTTAGAAGTATTTAAATCATCTTGTGTCACAGAAAGACTTCTGGTTGAAGCTAGTTTGATTAAGGAATTAAAATCAATAAACCTTAGTGATGGTCAGTTCAAAACTGATAATATGTTACATAAATTTATTTGTCAGTGGCCCAAGGTTAAAAATGCTTTGAAAACCTTTGATCTAGATGTATGATAGTTATTTTGTGGGTCCCTTATTTTTGACCTGACCTGACTAGTCACGTCACCCCCCTTCTCTTAAGCTACTCTACGTGTGTTGGTGTGGGAATTAGTGGATGACATCATTATGACCTGACCTCATGTTTTTAAGGTCACCCTGTATATTTAAGCCTCTCTCTGTCCATGTAAACCAGTTGCCTCTGAAGATGTCTTGAATAAACACGAAAGCTAAGGTACTCCGTTGTTTCCATTTTCCAGTGTGATTTAATCAAGATTGATCTTATCCACGTTTTCATTGTATATATATATATATATACATATATATATATATATATATATATATATATATATATATATATATATATATATATATATATATATATTATGTTGAAACTACGCCAGTTACATGATTTACCACCCAGCACCACGAGCAACGCCATCTATTGTCATGATCACCTACCAGCACCACGAGCACTGATCTAGGGACGAAACCTGATATGACTAGTCTTAGTTACTCACCTGGGTTTCTTTCCATATCCTGGTTGTTG
>NW_024722107.1:0-30433 GCF_018991925.1 Homarus americanus | reverse complement strand
TATCAAACCACCGTCAACCCAGGCAGCTGTTGCTGTCTCTGCAGTTTCTCTGAGACCAGTGTGGTGTCGCATGCTGGCCAGAGCTATGCTCGGGATATCTTTCCTATTTCGAATCTTATGCCTGGAAGGTTTGGGATCAGTATTTTCTGGGTTAGGGACAAAGTCACCATTCTCCTGGTCAGCACTCGGATCAGCCATGGGGAAGTCATTAAACTCTGAATCAGCTTGACTCCAATCATCGGCCTTTTTTTACCTCACCCTGGGCCTTCTCAAGTCTCTTTTCCTCTGCAACTCTTCTCCTCTTCTGTCTCTCTGTGGCAGCCTCCTGTCTCTTGGACTCCGGAATATCTTGGCTAGAAATCATGAGAGCCCCTATACACATGATCTTCTCTCTCTGTGCTTTGACAAATGCCAGTTCGATCACAGGAATCTTCAGTTCACGCTTGCAAATACAGGAGATGTGGGCCTCGGATTTACAGTCACGATCGCATGCAAACTCAGGACAGAGAACAATTGGGCACTTGCAAGTAATTATGTCAAATAACTGGTCCAGTTGCTTGGCAAAGCTGTCCTTAACTGCAAGTTTCCCTCTCCCACGAGAGATATCTCTTGCCTTTTCCCAACTGGCTAGCAGTCTCTCACTAATCTTCTTCTGACTCGTTATGACTGGAGGCTTGAACTGAGCGTTAGCCAGAGTGTACTGTGCCAAGACAGCTTTGGTCATATCACTGGCAATGTCTTTGTTTGTGATTCTTTTGGTTCTTTTTCACTGATTTGCCTGATTAAAACACCGTATCTCAAATCATCTCTCAATGTAGGCAACTCCGACTTCAGGAGCTCTCTCCCAGACCCAAGATAGTGACTGAGATGGCTGGATTTTTGGTTCCTCGTCCTGACACAAGCAGCCATCGCAAATATTATCAACTTATAAATGCATCAGAATCTGAAACAGAAAAAATATTGTTAGTTGGGTTGTTAAAGAATGAAGTCAGAAAGCAATGTTCACTATTTAATTGTAATGCACTAATGCAGCTGTACGTTAGATTTTCGATAAATTTCACGCTAAAATTTACCGAGCAAAAGGTTGCAAAATATTAAAACTGAAATTATGTTCTGTTTTTATACACTAAAATCTACCAAAAAAGTGATGGGCCATTAGTTTTAGCTGATCTTCCCTCCTATGATACACCCTACTGAGCCAACCCCATCCTGTGAAGCATCGGTCCGGAGGATGAAAGGCTCTTCCTTCCTCACCAGTTGAAGGATGGGTTGCTTGCATAGCAGGTTCTTGAGGGCACTGAAAGAATCCTCTTGTTCAGGTCCCCATTGCACCTTGTTAGAGGCATGTTTCTTGAGCAGGTCGGATAAAGGGAGAGCCACCACGGCAAAGTTTGGGATGAAGTTCCGGTAGTACCCTACGAGGCCCAGAAATGACCTCACTTGTTTTTTTGTAGTGGGCCGTGGTGCATCTTGGACCTTTTTGATCTTCTCATTCTGACAGGTGCAGCGTCCTCCGCCGACAGTGTGCCCGAGGAACTGTACTGCAGCCTGACCGATCTCGCACTTGCTTGGTTTCACGGTCATGTTTTTTTGTTGGAACCTCCGGAACACCTCCTCTAAGAGTTCCAGGTGTTCCTCAAATGTTGCTGAATGGATTAACACATCGTCCACAAATGCCTCAACTCCCTTGATGCCGTTTAGGACTTGCCTCATGACACGGTTGAAGATGGCAGGGGAGTTTGTGAGACCAAAGGGAAGGACTCTGTACTGATAGAGACCCCCTGGCGTACCAAAGGCTGTGATCTGCCGACTCTTCGGGTCCAATGGGATTTGGAAGAACCCCTTGGTCAGATCAAGTTTGGTAAATAACTTGGAACCAGCTATTCTTGAAAAAATAGTTTTCTGATCACACATAGGTTCAGCATCCACCTGGGTAATGGCATTTACTCTCCTATAATCCCCACAGATCCTGACACCCCCATCCTTTTTTCGGACGACTACCATAGGACTACAGTATGGAGACGATGATTTCTCGATGATTCCTACTGCTTCCATTTCCTCAATTTCTTGTTTGACAGTGTCCAGTAGTCGCATAGGTATAGGATAGGGCTTTACCCGAACAGGTGTAGGGCTGGTCAGTTCAATAGTGTGACAGTCGACCCGGGCAACTCCTGGCTTATGAGAGAAGATGTCCTTGTAGCGATGCAACAGAGAGCCAATGGCATCTCGTTCCTCTGCTGATAGATTTCCGTTCACCTCAACGTCCGTGAAAGTCTCACTCTGGCGGGAGCGTGCAGTGACAGGCCCATCCTCCTCATCACTGTCAGAGATCACTGTGGCAGCACAAGTTACCCCTGAATCACACTGGGAAGGCTCATCCCTGTCTTCCTCAGTGGAGACTGTACCCCCGATCGGTGACTGGAAGTACTTCTTCAGCATGTTGATGTGGAACTTCTTTCGTCGAGATCCCACCTGGACGATGTAAGTCAGATCCGAGACACGCTCTGCAATGTCGAATGGACCTTTCCACTGAGCCAGTAACTTATTGCGCATCGTAGGCAACAGAACCAGGCACTGATCACCTGGCTTGAAACAGCGAAGCTTGGCCTTCTTGTCATAGTAAGTCTTCTGGACCTCTTGAGCCTTTATCAGCTCTTGCTTTGCCAGTTGGCAGGTTTCTTGGAGACGATCAGCTAAGTCAATGACATATGTATAAGTGGTCTTGACTTCCGGATCTGATTCCTCTTCATCCCACAGTTCCCGAAGAACCTGTAGTGGTCCCCGGACGGACCTGCCGTACATAAGCTCGAAGGGAGACACCTTGAGCGAGCTCTGTGGCGCCTCCCGGTACGCGAACAGAAGTGGGGCAATGTAGCGTGGCCACTCCTTAGGTTGTTCGGCTGCCATCCTCCTGAGCATTTTCTTCAGCGTCCCATTAAACCTCTCACAGAGTCCGTTGCACATCGGGTGATAGGGTGTTGTCTTTAGCCCCTTTACCGATAACAACCGCATCAACTCCTCCATCATGGCAGAAGTAAACTGGGTTCCCCTGTCACTGAGGACTTGTTTGGGAATACCAACCCGACAGAAGATTTCCAACATGGCTTCTGCAACAGTCGTGGCCTCAATGTTCCTCAAGGGCACAGCCTCGGGCCACCTCGTGCTAAAGTCCACCAAGGTGAGAATATACTTTGCCCCATCGCTCGCCCTTGGGTTTATCGGCCCTACAATGTCCACCGCCACCCTCTCAAAGGGTTCAGAGATCAGTGGGAGGGGCCGTAGTGGTGCAGGCGGAACTCGCCCTCGATCACTGGTTTTCTGGCACACATCACAAGAGCGGACTAGCCTGGTGATCTCCTGGCCCATCCTTGGCCAGAAGAACGCTGCACTGATGCGGTCAAAGGTCTTCTTTTTACCCATATGACCGCCAAGAGCAGTGCAATGACCTAGCTTGAACACAGCCAGGCGGTACTTGGAAGGAACCACGAACTGTAGTCGTGTTTCACCCAGAGACGTCACGGTCTCTCGGTAGAGACGGTTCCTCTTCTTTACGAACCTCGTTCGATTCCCAAATGTCTCCTTGATGGTCCCAACTATCAAACTCGTGTGTACCGAAGTGAGCGTGCTGTCATCCTCTTGCTCTTGGACGACATCCTGACTATTGATGAGATCAGACGATGTGGCAATAGCCAATGGGGTGACTCGAGGTTTTGTTTGGGCCATACCCCGAGTGACTGCAGCAGCATTAACTTGGGTCAAAGCGGCAGCATCAGTTTGGGTTGCAGCATCCACTGCACAACTGTTTCTTGCTCCCTTGATATTCCCAATGATGAGATCATATATAGGTTCCCTCATGACTGCTGCAGTGACCCAACCTGAGAAGAAGGGGGTGTCCACCTCAATCTTGGCCACTGGAACCGTTTGAATGTAACTATTGGCTAATTTAACACTTACTTGTGCTCCGGTGTATTGATGTGGCTTCACCAATTCCTTCCTGACAATACAGCCCCATGCCCCACTATCTCGCATGACAGTCGCTGGAACTCCTCCAACGTATCCAGGTTTAACAAGAAAGGTGGGGTGACCCCTCGAGGAGAGGTTGGAGGCGGCAGTTAGTCAGTAGGGGTGTTGGGGTCGACTTGATTCGGTATGAGCCCCTGCTTCAGGTTGGACGACGATCGGCCCTGCTGGAAGGTCAGGCCACTCCCCGCCCACAGTTTGAACACCGGAAGCTTCCTGCTGCTGGTCTCTTTGTGGATTATCATTGCTGGCACCTTGGCCTACGAATTGAGCCACGGCGGCTTCCTGCCGCCGGTTCCATCGTGGATTGTTGCCCGGGCGCCAACTGTCCCTCCAACTGTCCTGATACTTCGGGGGGCCTTGGTACTGCTTCTGCTGCTGTTTCTGTTGCTGTCTTTGCGGTTGTGGTTGCTGGTTAATTCCTTGTTGCCTGGGTGGGTTCGGTGGCTGTTTCTGTAGAGGTTGTTGGCTTTGTTGGTTACCTGCCGACTCCCTGTTCGACCACCGCCTCCGAGTGTGGTACCCGAAAGCGCTGAAATGAGCGTCTGATTTGCTTGCCATTTCCTTCGACGTCTTAACTCCATTGGCCCTGATTTGAGCCACAAGTTCAGGGGGACAAGACCTTTCTAACTGCGTGCGCACCATTAAGTCTATAACCCCTTCCATGGACTTGGGGGTTTCATCCTTACTCATCCACTGAGCCACATAGTCCCTTAAACGATCCCGGAACTGTGCAACCGTTTCATTTTCTTCCAACATTGCCCTGTTGAACTGATGCCTGGCCTGCTCAGTAGTCAGCCCATATGCCCGCAGCAGCGCAGACTTCATGTCAGGGAATTTATTTTCAGGACGCTCTAGTCGTCGAAGAATCCCTAAAGCTTTCCCATCAAATAGGCTCAGGAACTCAAATTCCTTAATGCTGTCATCAAGCTCGTAGGCTTCTGCGAGATGCTCACACCGGGAAATGTACATTTCCATGGATTCGCCCTCCTTAAAGGTGGGCATCTGGGGAAATTTCCTATAAGTGACGTTTTGAGTGGGAGAATTTTGGTTCCTTTCCGCTAAGGCCCGTTGGAACGCCCGTTCCCTTTGTCTCTCGTCACGTTCCAGCTTCTTTTCTTCCTTCTGAAAGTCTAGCTGGGCTAAGAGTTCTTCGTGCTCGCGTCGCTTGTCTTCTCTCTCCTCAGCCTTGTCTTCTCTCTCCTCAGCCTTCTCCATGTATGCAACCGCCTCAGCCCCCTCCAGCCCGAGGGCACGTGCTTCCTCAAAAGCCGCTGCACGAGCTGACATGGTGTAGGTGTGGCGATACAATTGTGCAATCATCCACGGTCTGGGTCCCTGTTCGGGCGCCAATTGTTACGTTTTAAGTGCAGGAAAGTGGCTTTCTTACCGTAGAACTCGGATACCTTCACACTGGTTACTCACCCAAGAGATTATGGTGTATCACTACGTAGAATTTTGCTCTGCTTCCGGCACTCAATGCGTTATGTACTTGATAAATGATGATTTAGTGAATTCCACTAACTTCCAACATCCATCTAAGTTATTGGTTATACTTTGTCATAACCAATGAGTCATTACCCTTGGTAATAATGATAATAGAGGGATCACAGATACGGGCAGATGATTGCACTTACGTTTATTTGGCACAATTCCATACACTGGACTTATAATTTGCATGGATAGGTCAGTCACTCACATTCACGCCACAGTACCGTAAGTTATAAGGGAGAGTTTGTCAACCTGGTGAATTAATCGTTTAGATCTATTAGGCCGGCCTGGAGTGCTCTTGTAGCAAACAGGCCCTCACCATTGATCACTTCCTTTACAGGATGTGTTAACTTGTCGCTGGACTTAACAAAAAAATCTCGGGGATTTGCACACACAGACCCGTAGCACTGGTAGGACTGTATGGCCCCTGATAAGTCCGCGGAGCAGGAGGTCTTCTCTAAACCAAGGTCTAAAGCCCACTGGCTAAATTGGTTTTTTGAGGCGTGAAGTGAAGAACAGTACACCACTGTCTCACTGGCCTGCCCCCCCCCCCTACATGTCCCAGTCATGGCTGGCCGGTTACCTTATCTCTACCGTAAACAAACATTTGGGATGGGTTGTGCGGGAGGCCCAACGCAACCCATGACACTTGTTAGTGTTTGGGGGTGACCGGCCTGTTAGTGTCTACATCACAGTAATATCTTAGAACTGTATCTAGAGAACCACAGTGTTATATTTTGGGCAGCAGAGCTGTCTGATCAAGTATGTTTAGGCTGTCGGAAGGAAATATTATTAAAAAAATAAAATAAAAAAATACATATATATATATATATATATATATATATATATATATATATATATATATATATATATATATATATATATATATATATATATATATATATATATATATATATATATTATTTATCTTTGCCAAAATTGAATTTCTTGGTCAAAAGATCAGAAGTACAGATTAACACTCACTGATTTAGTACCTCGTTTGGGTGCAAGTTTACCTATGTGGTTTATTGAGACTGTTACTCATGAAGATATGAGTTTATTTTCCTTATAAGATAACTCTTCTTTGTCAATGTTTTATATTTAGATAAATTTGGTTATCGACTATGTAGAAGCAATTCGGGACTAATATTAGAGACGCTCCTGCAATATCGGTTACAATGATTTACGGCGACCATTACAAAACAGGACGGTGGCAGTGAGTGAGACGAATTTGCTAGACGGAATAAGAGGGTGAAAGATAGTGTAGTGTGCAGTACATGGGAGGAGAGAGGTAGAAATACTGAGAGAGAGAGAGAGATGCTGTTATTGGGTATAGACAAGAGAAGAGGGATAGAACAACTTTCAATGTTTTGGTCAGATAGGGAGACATGTGGTAATATATGAATCAATTTGCTTACGATCATTGTGGAATAGATTGAAGAAAGACTAAATCGAGACCAGAATAACTGTTGGGTAAGTTTGAACGAAGAATATGAAACAAAACACAAAAACAAGCTCTTTGATTAATCGAGCTGAAATGTGTTGTTCAGCGAGAGAGGTAATACTTTGTTGATGCTGGTGATCTGAATACAAGGGTGTGGGTGGAGGAAATGGTAGTGGTGGTGTGGGCAGTTGAGGTATAAAGAACGGAAATGTATTTGATGTTTCCTCTTTGTACATAATGTATTATAGTACTACACACAGGGAGAAGGGCTCTGAAACTGTCGTGGTTGAGCAAGTTTGTTCTGGAATTAGAGCAAATAACATAAAACTGATAGAAGGATTATTCAATAGTTTGTTTACATCACTACTCTGCTGCAAGTTACAGTTAGTATATGATCGAGATTCAGGAAGTGAAGTCCGTTCGAGAGGTCCAGGTTGGAAAAGTTGAATAGCGATTATATTCGGTTTACTTCCAGGATATGTACTGTCAATATCATTTGTGTACTATAAACACCTTTTAACAGATAGAAAGTGAAGGGAGATATTACACAGGCATCGTTTTCAAGGCGACCCATCACCAAAAAGTGAAGATACATTTGCAACAAGATGTTTTAAACTCCAGGAATCTGTATGACATAGGAAAAACATTCTGAAATGGAGAGTTCCAAGAAGTGCTGTTCCGGGATATGACTATCGGATATTGAGAGATACGGTAAATGCCGATAGATGATGCAAGATGCTGGCAATATCGACGGTAGTTCGTCAACACAGCGACTTTGGAAATATATACTGTATAGACTAGAGAGAATAAGGAGATGTCACTGTAGTACCGGAAGTGTTAGGGTAAGGTTATAATTGTGGATTAATTTGATTGCTCTTCTCTGCTCTGCACCAAGTAGTGGTGACAAAGTGCCACGACACCACATCCTGCCCACATATGACAGCAGTAATTAATCTGGGTGAGCATCTGTTTCACGTAAACGCTTGCCAACTGTTCACCGGTTGAATAAGACAAAAATTGGGCCTGATGGATATGCCAAAATCAATGTTGAAATGTACTTTAGTTTAGTTGCGTTGATGGAAACAGCGGTGGATAGATCCCACTAGTGGCTAAACTATCCAAGCGAGATCCTCCGGAAGAGATGATGTCTGTTGTCTACCACTGAAAACTTTATTTTGAGTGACTGAGGCAGTCAGAAGGGCTGAATTATCTGTATAAAAATGAACTGTTGTTTGTTGTCGGGAGAAAGTGGGCCATATGCAGCGAAAAAATATTAAAGTTACTGGAGCTGTGTCTAGTAAAAGCTCAGGATCTGTATGACATTACACCAAACGGGGCGGACATAGTGGAAGGATTAATACAGCGTCTGATGTTGAGGTGTGAAACATGAGGTTACAATAATAGAATGACAAGACACAAACTAACTTGTAAATAATTATCTTGAAGTTCGGGTGAGGAAGATCAAGAGAAGACAGAGTGAGGACTGTAATATTAAAAGATCATTTGGTAGAGAGATAAATGTCTGAATAAGTAAAATAGAGATTGTGTTGATGTTTGAATATATGGAGATAATGGAATAGGATGACTGAATGACTGAGGCAGATAGAAGACAAATACAGTAGATACGAAGAGAGCAGTAGATATACAGTGTAGTAGGTAGGAGGCAGCTATCAAACAGGGAGGTACTACCGCCTGGGAAGATATTGAAAGCATAATGTGTTGTCTAATGGTAGACCCTGCTGCCATATGGCATCACGAATATTGTGACCAAGTCCCAAGTTGCTGATCTGACTTTTTGCCTCATTTACACACAATTGCAAGGTCTCAATTGTTTCTCTTACTTGATAACACAACATACATATACTGTAGTGTAGCGTTTCTCACTATTGATTTTTTTCTTTGTGTTTCTTTATTATTATTATTATTATTATTATTATTATTATTAGTGTTATTATTATTATTATTATTATTATTATTATTATTATTATTATTATTATTATTATTATTATTATTATTATTATTATTATTATTATTATTATTATTATTATTATTATTATTATTATTATTATTATTATTATTATTATTATTATTATTATTATTATTATTATTATTATTATATTTTCGCCCCCAGGTCCCGATGTGGGTCAGTGACCTGTGCCCGGGTGGGCTAATCCCCGTACAAAAAAAAAATAACCCTCCGTGTATGATTTGAGAGACGAGGAAATCTGGGGCTGTTTTTATGATCCATTTTGATAGTCAGCGACAAACGACTTACTGTATTTGTGGTACATAAAGCGAATAAAGACAGCTTATGTTGTTTAAGAGCATTTCCGTTTCCAATAATATTTCATCATAACACAGTACTGAACATTGTAACTGTAAATACTTGTCTTTATGAATAACATTGCACATCTTATCTGGGGTCATTACGTAACGGACATTATGTCTGATTTTTAGTGTCGAATGGTCGGTCAGTCGACATATACTTCACACCTTGTCAGGACCCATCACTTACCTTCCCACACCTCCGACAGTTTTATAGGTAATACTTTAAGCTGAGGAAACCATTAGTGTCCCGCCAGCTTGTCTGGACACAAACCCATAAATTTGGTGGTGAAGGAACGCTAGACAAGACTACGTACACAGCCCATCAATTAATGCCTTGGCTTCTTGTCAAACGTTAACCACCAGCACTTAATTTGACAAACATATTGGATATAACTAAACTACGTAGTCTTTTAAATGCGGGAGTCAATTACTGTAATGCGGTGATAAGGTGATAACTGAGGCCTGTGTTGTCGCCACCACTAAGAGGGGCTTCATAACGTTCCACATAACAAACTATAAATAACAATACTTCCTCTGTAGGATCGATATATTTATTAAGGAAGGTCTTAGTTTTCGTAGAAAAAGTCCTGGAATAAAGATCATTTTAGTAAAGACGCAAAGACAAATCCCCGCTTCTCACTCAACTTAGGTAATGCAGTTGTTAGTAAACTGCTTCCCGCTTGAGTTAATGTGTATGAATATAACACTCTTACACCTGCTGTGTGTGCACTGTGCCGCACAGATGTCCCTCTTACATACCTGGACAGATATATTTACTTTAATAATTTATCTATTCAGGTAATTAACGAAAATGTAGAAAACATTTTATATAATCTTCTTATTTGTTTATTTCGAACATTATATCCAGCATTTTGAGCGAGTACACGTAATGAAATATGATTTATGTATTTGATAATGTTTTTCGAATCAATTTCCAAGAAGGATTACTTGTATATTTCATTCATAACCCTTGGTTTAAACAAAATTAACATATGTGTCAAACAGATGAAAAAAAAGGGTTTTACCAGGAAATAAATGTTTAACAGTCAATAAGAAAGCCTAGAGCTACCTTCCTTATGTAACGCTGAAGGCTTATTCTCGGTATGTAAGATTATAAGCTGTGAGACTTACAGCTAAGACTCCTGGAGTGAGCTTTAGTTAATGACAAAGTTCATAAGTGAGTTGGGGGTGAGTGGTGGCCAAGACGAGGAGGAGGGAGGTGAGTGGTGGCCAAGACGTGGAGGAGGGAGGTGTGTGGTGGCCAAGACGTGGAGGAGGGAGGTGTGTGGTGGCCAAGACGTGGAGGAGGGAGGTGTGTGGTGGCCAAGACGTGGAGGAGGGAGGTGGTGGTGTGGAGGAGGGTGTGTGGCCAAGACCCAAGACGCGAGAGAGGAGTGTGTGTGGTGGCTAAGACGTGGAGGAGGGAGGTGGTGGTGGCTAAGACGGGAGGAGGAGGTGGTGGCCAAGACGTGGAGGGAGGAGGTGTGGGATTCAAGACGTGGAGGAGGGAGGGGGGTGGCCAAGACGTGGAGGAGGAGGGAGGGTGAGGCCAAGACGTGGAGGAGGGAGGTGAGTGGTGGCCAAGACGTGGAGGAGGGAGGTGAGTGGTGGCCAAGACGTGGAGGAGGGAGGTGTGTGGTGGCCAAGACGTGGAGGAGGGAGGTGTGTGGTGGCCAAGACGTGGAGGAGGGAGGTGTGTGGTGGCCAAGACGTGGAGGAGGGAGGTGTGTGGTGGCCAAGACGTGGAGGAGGGAGGTGTGTGGCGGCCAAGACGTGGAGGTAATACTCACAACCTCTTCCTCAATTAAAAATTAGAAATTATTTATTCCAGAAAAATATAAAATATAACTGAAATAAATTTAGCATTGATGTATGGTAGAATCAGTACCGGTATAGAGCGAATAACATCAGGGATAAATTAATAAGGTAAAACATTGAGTTATTTAATTGTAAGTAAGCACACGAAATGTCACTTATTTAGGTGTTTAAAGAACATTAACACCTGGAGATGTATCACCAGTGCCCAAGTCAACCAGCCCACAATCCTTAAATCAGCTACGACCTATTGCAATCACCCCAATACCCAGTCTAATCTGTGAAAGTTTTGTGTTCGACTGGGCTTATGCTGATATTGCAGGAGTCGTAGACCCTCAGCAATTTGGCAACATGAAAACTTCCTCCACCACTCACTGTCTTGTCAGCTTTCTCGATTACATATACCGCCATCTCGAGAAACGAAAAACGTCTGTAGCTGTCGCCTCCATTGATTTCACTAAAGCATTCGACCTAGTCGACCACAATATAATCATCAACAAAGCTATTGACCTCGGGCTTCGGAGAAGTCTTATACCATGGCTTACAGACTTCCTCAGTGACCGACGCCAAGCTGTACGCTTCCGAGGGGCTGTCTCCACCTTTCAGTCACTCACCTGTGGCGTCCCCCAAGGCACCAAGATGGAACCACTCTGCTTCCTTATGCTCATCAATGATGCCCTAAGAGAAACCCCCGCTCGCTGGAAATATGTCGACGACTCCACCATTGGGATCAGCGTCAACAATTCTACTCCCAACTATACCGCCCTTCAGGATTTATTGAACAGTCTTCAAAACTGGGCCACCAACAACCATGTCACCATCAACCATACCAAGACCATGGTTATGCACATCAACCTTTCCTCCGACATTGTCCCACCTCCTTCCATTACTTTAGGTCTGAACACACTCCAGGTTATAGATTCCACGAAGCTCCTCGGCGTCACCATAGACAACAAACTAAATTGGAAACCACACGTCAGTGAAGTTGTCAAATCCTCCAGTTTCCGTCTCCACCTCCTCCGCCGACTCAAGTCCCTCGGAGTTCCTGCACCCGAGCTCCTCAGTGTTTACACAACATTCATACTTCCCAAGCTCACCTATGCCTCCCCTACCTGGTCTTCCTCCCTAAATACCACACAACGTAAACACATAGAAAAAGTGCAAAAGAGGGCATGCAAGATTATTCTCTCCCCTTCCTACTCCACATATCAAGAAGCGCTCAACACACTGACCCTTTCGACTCTCACTGACCATCACCACGACCTCATCTGCAAATTTGGTAAGAAGCTTCTACGCCATCCTCGACACCGGTTCCTACTACCACCTGAGATCCCTAGCCCGAGAATTGCTGTTCGACACCACAACCGCATCCAGCCCATACGTGAACGAACTGATCGCTATAAGAACAGCCCAGTCCCAACCATTGTAAAAATTATCAATAACTTGTAATAGCCCAGTGTATTCACTCCCAGTAAATACTACTTCTTGCACTGTCACTATGTTGAAATGCACTGTAGTTTGAGCTTTTCCCCATCTAGTTATTATATATCTTATTTGTATCACTTATGTTACTTGTATATTATTTATAATTCGAAACCCATTCCCCAAATATGTAACTGTATATTTTCAGCCTCCTGGCTGCCAAGCTCTTTCAATAAACCGTTAATTATTATTATTATTATTATTATTTATTAGAATGTTATTTTTTTATATGGCTTTGGATGCATATATTGCGCCCGTCTCTAAGGGTACTTACTTCCTATATAATTGGTATCTGATAAAAGTGAGATATGTAAATCGGACATAATATAATATGTTAAAAGTAAAATCACCAATCACCGTAAAATTAACATAGTAGAAATTGGATCATATAGTAGATAATTTATTTCTTATATCTACGGCAACACCTGAGTTATATTGGAAATGAATAACGAGATATATTTGAGCGATTAATTAAACCAGGCTACACTCAGCAGAGATGTCTATAGGAAAATATTGAACTATGAATACTTAATATAACAGAGATGTATACATACGAGTGCCTGTGATGTACACTACCATATGCCGAGTTTATATTCAGTGTCATCATAGTAAATATGGAACCGTGTAAAAAGACTAAAATTCAGACATGACACAAACAAGTGTATCCCTTTTACATCCATTTGTCTGTCTCATACACCAGTGTGTCATACGCCGGTGTCACAAGTTATAACTTTGGGGTAACAACAAGGTAGTTTACTTTGTTCCTGAGTTTGACGCCACACATTACAGTACAGCTGGAGGTCTGCCTCACACACACACTGAGAGTGAGGGTTATTATTGTTTTAAATGGTCAAAGAACAATGAAAACTAAATAAAGGACAAAGGTAACACAAAGAGTGAGTAATACAGGCAATAATGGGATAGACACGAAGAGATTACAGAAAACATTAATTTTAGTACATGATAATAATTCCGGTGTCATAAAAATTCTTCATGTTTTCTTCATATTTTACCTAATATTAGAATTCTCACGGATTTCACAGTCCAGAATTACAGAGCATTATGTGTCAGACAGCAAAAACTTAATAATGTTGTCTGTACACAGCTTAGTTTACCCTCCCTCTTTTTGTAAGACCTTGACCGTGCAGCGTAATATTTAAATAATGTTATATGCTAAAAATAGAGCAGACGAGACTTACCATAATATTCTCCAAAAACAGAAGTAAATGTATTCTTGACTGGCACAGCATAACAAAAAATGTGTTATTTTGGGGGTAAAATATATTCCCTTACATTCAAATGAAAATTTCGGTAACAACTTTGATTGAACAATTTATTAAGGATAAATCTTAATAACACAAATTATAATCTTGATAAAGTGAAAACCCACGAGACAGTTATCAGTAATGTTGTATTATACTTAACAGAATATACATTTTTAGCTATTAATACTATGTGAATTTGTATAAGATTACCATAAATATGACAACACCGAGATACACCCTTTTCTTCATTTCTTTTTCTTAAGTTTTTGCATTTTTTCCCCAGTTTTGTGTGTAGTTCCCACTTGTTTTTGTTTGTCCACTCGACTTATTCCTTTCCATTTTTCTTTCCATTTTTTCTCCAGTATTTCCTCTTCATCCCCCGTCTCCTTTTTCATTCCCTCGTTTTCCGATTTCTCGATTCATCCTCACCCTTTTCCTTCCGTTTTCTTCCATTTTCCTTTATTATCTGTTCTCCCTTCCTACATTATTCCTAGTTTCTATCCCTCCTCCTCACCTTCCTTCTCTTTCTTATTTAATATATTAGTGGCATTATTACGTACCGGTACAGTAAAGAACAAGGCCATCATGTAGGAATATGTACCACAAAAATGTAAATACCAAAATTCATCTCTGACTTGGATCCCAACTTCAATATTCCACCGTGAGAGAACGACTTTTACTACTATACAATAATTAACACGTTTGTTTTCAGTTCCTAATACCTGTATATTCACTCACTGTATACGACCCCTTGTACTGAAAACCGTGATAGATGTTAATAGATTTGATCCCCGTTTGATCCAGTTGGCAGAGTATTAGATGCTTCGTATTTCCTATCACTTATACTGAGCCTCAAACGTGACACGGTTGGGTTCATCTCACTCAGGTTTAAAGTGTCGGCTTAATCATTACATAAATAGTTATTCTGGTAAAGGATTTTTTTTATATGTGTTTGAAGCGTTAAGTTTCCATAGTTCAAAAGGATGTAAGTGGTTGATGTAAGTTTGTTTTCATTCCGTATATAATGTTTTAAATGCTTCCGAAGTCTGAAGGGAAGTAATTATAATATATAGTTTAAGTAAATATTTTCAAAGTAATTTTTGTATTTTATATGACAATAAACCTGCAATATAAGATCACAATACTTTTTACATTAACGGTATAAAAGTCAAGCGGAAATTAAGTGTATTTTATAGTGAAGTGTTTTATTACGAAACTATGTCTCTCTTTAACACACAAACACAAACTCAAATAGACACACAATTCTCCGTAAAGAATTATATACAGTTTTATTCTGTTCAACTTTTGTTTCCTGTCAGTATAATATTCATTTTTGCAGTTATAACGTTTTTATGTAGTTTACTGTCCATTTCAACACATTAGGAAAGACTGTAAACATGTAGGTATACGCGTTAATATAAAACTTTCGGTCATATAGATATAAGACACACAATAACATTATAACAGTGACCAGTCTAACACGTTAAGGTTCTCACTCCCACAACTTGACACAACGATATATATCACAAGATGTAACACACAGACAACACTCAACAATACTGCAGTGAATTATTAAACAGTGATTTATAAAGGATACAAACAACATGTTGTATATTTAACCTATACGCTGGGATATGTGCCTAGTAGTCTGTTTTAGTAGGTATACTGTATATTTACTGAGTATTTCATTAGCTGCTGTCACACACTTACATATAACCTATAATCTATCACTAACTCTGCTAGATACAAGATCAACACATACATTCTCCTACTAATTTAGTCTGTTCACTGAAAGCCTGTAACTGAAACCTAGAGTCAATTTATAGCAAGGCAGCTGATTGGTTAGCTGATGGACAGCTGAAGAGTCATGACAGTTCTTTAGTATTTAACATATCGTATTTATATTCTGATACTCTAAGGGATAATAATTTTTCTCTGTTGATTTATTATAATTTCCTCACTTAGGAAGCAAAAATTAGGGATCATAAGTGTATGTATATTATGTATGCTGGATTATGTATTATGTATGTATATTATGTATGTGCTCCATTTATATTTATTCAGCCTAGCTAGCAGCGTGTGGCAATGTTATTACCATATCCCACATGCTTAATTAATGTGCCCGGCGACGTATGGAAGCTGCTAATGTATCACTTGCCATACGTCGTCTATAGCAGTTGACCAAGAGCTTAGCTAGGGAGCAGTGCTACCCACCTCTGTGTACATACTCTTATCCAGTAAACCGAACCTACAAAACTATACAGGTGTTTGTGTTCTCTCCTGTATATAGAACTTATTACCCAGAACACCTAACATGGCGCAGTGCGTAGTTTCACTGGATTATTACGAGTGATTAGTGCAAGTTTGTGGAAAGCCGGCTTATGACCCCCGCCTTTGTGTCAACCCCGCGTCATCCCTCGAAGAATTTCGCAACTTTGAGCAGTGTCAGTGACAGTGATTTTCTGTGAAGCGTTTAGTGCATTGTGTGTTTCGTGCCATTCATGTGTGACCTTGTTTTAAAGGATTCCAAGGTATACGGCATGTTCTGGGCATTTGTGGGGAGTAGAGTTCAGCGCACCCTCCTCTAACCGTTTCCAGAGGGTGACTGAGCTCCTCACTGTCTCCACCCCCCTCCCTCACAGCGCCGCCTCCACCCCCCCCTCACAGCTGGGGCGAGACGCTTTGCCTGCCTGGGACACACACACACACACGCACATACATGTACTAACACTTGCTGACCGCGCGGCTTCATTATATATATTTTATATATATAACCTACTTATCTGTGTATTTAATTAAATTTTTTTGTCTGAAATCTTGTTGATACGACGGGCTGACCGGTCAACACTGATTTAAGACACAGTACACAGATAAAGTAGTTATGTCTCATGCCTTACGTAGCCGTGGACCCAGCGCATGGATGAGTCAAGCGGATGATAGTCCCCCAGAGATGGATGACCAGGCCGGCCACGACGCTCCAGCTCCCACAACATCGCGCAGCCCCTCACCTCAACATTCAGCGTTATCTCCAGAGATAATTGCCTTAATGAAGTTTATGAGAGATGAGAGACGCGAGGATGAAGCTCACAGACGTTTGGCGGATGAGCACAGAAGGCAAGCAGAGGCAGAACGAGACCACCAACGGAGAATGGAAGACAGTGCACGGTTTGAAGCCTTGATATCTCGCCTCACTGTTAACCAAGCCCCTGGCTCTAACACTGCCTCGGTACTGACTGGTTCAGATACCTCATCCATGCTTCCTTCACGCCCCCCAGCCCCACCTAAAGCAGCAGCTCAAACACCGCCCATCTTGGAGCCTGATGTAAATTTCCAGACTTTTCGCGAATGGCGGCGGCGGTGGGCTGATTATGCTACAATGGTGGATCTCCAGAGTTTGTCACAGCCTAAACAACTCATCCAGCTGCGTATGTGCCTGTCCTTGGAAGTTCAGCGTGTCTTAGAACATACGTTGCAGGTACCCCCAACCTCTTCGCTGTCTGTAGAGGAGGTACTGGACGTTCTACAACGGCACATCAAAGGACAGCAGAATGAAGCTCTGCGCAGGAGGGAATTGTTTAGCTGCAGACAGATGGAGGGTGAGTCTTTTGACGCTTTTTATGTACGTCTTAAGAGAGCCTCGGAAGAGGTAGATATATGTTTAGGCCACCACCAGCAGTGCGAGGAGACCCAGTTGAAGCAGGTGATCCTGATGGGTGTTAAGGACGAGGAACTTGTCCAACGCCTCACCTCCCTCGACTCTTCCTCTTCTCTTCAGGATGTGTTGACGATATGTCGCTCCTATGAGGCTGCCAGGTGTGCCACCTCTGCCATCCGAGCTCCCCCTACAGCTGTACGCGCTGTTTCCCGGTACAAGAAGGACAAGAAGTCTGCTCCTACGCCTTCGCCCACCACGTCCACGCCCGGTTCATTTTGCAACAACTGTGGTAAGCAGCACGGAACACAGGTGTGTCCAGCTGCTCAGTCTACCTGCAACAGTTGTGACCGTAAGGGCCACTGGTCACTCACAGTACGGTGCCCAGCCAAACGCGTCCAGTGCAATGTGTGCGGTCGTCTGGGCCACTATGACAAGTGTTGCCCTACCCACGAACCCAAGGGACAGCGTCGGCGGAAGCTTCGGCGCCCTTCTACCAGAGAGGGCCGCCCACAGTCGCCAAATCAGAGGCACGACGACCCTGGACAAAGCCCGACCCATTTTAGGAGGGTGTACTCCTCGCATCCCAGGACCAAAGTCCCCCAGTACATCAGCGTCATCGTGACCTACGGCGGTGTGTCATCCCGTCTTCAGATGTTGCCCGACACCGGCGCTGATGCTACAGTCATCGGTCCCCAGCATTTGCAATGCTTGGGGCTCTCTCCAAGTGATCTAGGACCGCCCCCCAAGGATCTCCGCTTTATGGCAGATGGTTCACAGATGACCCCGGCCCTGGGTTCACTCCAAGCACAAGTCACCTTTGGCAACAGGTCGTGTCAAGCCTGGATTGATGTGCATAACGGTGTCCCGACTCCTTTGCTGTCCTACAGACATTGTCAAGAGTTGGCCATCATCTCCCAGGACTTCCCCAAACCTATTCTTGAGGTAAGACACGCCAACAGGGTGCACGAAGGGAGCAGCAACTACCCTGCTGCCGCCCTACCCCTACCTCTGGCCAGTGACACCTCTCCTTCGGTAGTCGTCCCTGCTGCATCACGTCCCCACGCCTTGGCTCGCCTTCACGACAGTCACCGTGGAGCTGAGGCCACCAAACGACGTGCACGACAGACTGTGTTCCGGCCTGGCATCGACCCCGACATCTCCAATGCTGTCCAGGTGTGTAAGCCCCGCCACGTATTACAACCCAGCCAGCAGCAGGTACCCTTCATGAGTGACGACAACCCCACCCGCCCCTTTGAGTCTGTGTCGGCCGACTTTTTCTGTGTGTCAGGAAAGTCCTTCCTGGTTATCGTCGACCGTCTCTCTGGTTGGCCGGTTGTCATCAAGGGCGGTAATGACACGACGTCTGCCGCCACCATCAGCAAGTTCCGCCACTACTTCCGTGACGTGGGCGTTCCTGTACGCCTGCGAACCGACGGAGGGCCTCAGTTCACAAGCCGGGACTTTGCTGCGTTCCTTGACCGATGGGGAGTCCGGCATGTGTTGTCATCGCCCCATTACCCGCAGTCCAACGGCCACGCTGAGGCTGCTGTCAAATCTTTGAAGCACCTCATCCTTAAGGTGGCCCCTTCTGGGAATATTGACTGCGAGGCCTTCGACCGGGGTCTTCTTGAACTCCGCAACACACCCAACTACACCGGACGCTCCCCTGCCCAGGTTTTGTATGGGCGCCCCCTTCGTTCTTGTGTCCCTGCTCACCCTCAATCCTTCTCCAAGGAGTGGCAGGCTAAGACAGAGGATTGTGATCGCCGAGCCGCCGAACGTGTTCAGGACGTCGTCGCCCGCTACAACGACCACGCCCGTTCTCTCCCCAGGTTGAGTGTCGGTACCCAAGTCCGTGTTCAGGACCCGACCTCCCTACGTTGGGACAAAGTAGGCGTAGTCATGGGTCTCGGCAGGTCACGGGACTACCAGGTGCGGTTACCCAGTGGTCGTGTGTGGTGGAGGAACCGCCGTTTTCTCCGCCCCGTAACAATGCCTTCTGCTGGCCCCGCCACCAGTGTTGAGTCCCATACCCTTCCCAGTGATGAAGTCCCTCGACGCTCAGAACGGATCCAGAAGAAAAGGTCCGCTCAAGACTTTGCTATGAGCGTATAGGGGGGAGGGAGGTGTATGTATATTATGTATGCTGGATTATGTATTATGTATGTATATTATGTATGTGCTCCATTTATATTTATTCAGCCTAGCTAGCAGCGTGTGGCAATGTTATTACCATATCCCACATGCTTAATTAATGTGCCTGGCGACGTATGGAAGCTGCTAATGTATCACTTGCCATACGTCGTCTATAGCAGTTGACCAAGAGCTTAGCTAGGGAGCAGTGCTACCCACCTCTGTGTACATACTCTTATCCAGTAAACCGAACCTACAAAACTATACAGGTGTTTGTGTTCTCTCCTGTATATAGAACTTATTACCCAGAACACCTAACAATAAGTACAGAATATCATAGTGTATCGTAGGTGACTCCCTTGTGATGGCCTGACAGGGCGCCGTGTGGCTTCCTGGTAGCCAGGTCGACCCCTGTTAACATATATGTATTAAAGTTCCTTTCTTTTGTTATTGTTACTGTTGTTTCTCTCACTCATCCTCACCTATTTATTGCCCAATCATCCACCACCTTACCACTCTATTACACTCATCCGTCATCCCACTTTTTCCATTACTCATCCATTTTTCATCTTATTCATTTTTTACACCTAATTATCCTATCATTTCTCCATTGCCCATCCATCCATCGTATCACGTAAACCGCGACTAAATCATCCATCACCTTTCCATCATTCATTCAACCATCACTTCATGTCCATTACTTCCTGTACCCCTTACCTAATCTCTCCATCACACTATTACACACCTATCCATCATCTTACCTGTCAGTCACCCACTAATTAATTACATCACTTCAATGTCACTCATCCATTCATCATCTCATCCTTTCATCTTGTATCCAGTTATCAGCCCTCCGTTACTCACTCTGTTTCTCCGTGATTTAACTATTTATACCTGGACTAAACTACCTGATGACCTACAATGATACTAACCTCCCCATCACTTTATTTTTCTTCTACTCCACCTCACTGTTCCATTCGTCTCCGTGTTACTCTCTCTCTCTGGTCAGCTTCACAAGAGTAACATAAAATGTTGTGAAGAAAAATAAAACAATCATAAAGAAAACACTCTGGATTTTGTGATTCATAATAATATATTTTACTTTGAACGAGTCTAATGCGTTTTCTTTATAGAACTCGAGTGGCCTGATGAACGAAATAATGCCTTTCTTAGCGTTGAAACTCCGTTAAGGAATTCAATGTTTTACAGATAATTTTACATAAAAAACATTGATAGAAAATAAATTGAACTGTTTTCTTGTAGGTTTATCAGTTTAGCAAGTAATCACATGAAAATTTATACACTGTGCAAGCAAAAAAATACTCATTCAAAATAAATATCCTTTTAGCTAAACCCGACAAACGGTGACATTACGCCGGGAGTTACACGGGATATGTATAAACAGAAACTAAAGTTTTAAAAGAAGGCTGCCTCTTACAAGGTAGATCAGGGGACCAACAAGGCCCAGCTGCTCACCACCTTACTATGGCTACAGCGCCTCCTGCTTACTGATATACACTGTATTATATTTATAAGGTATATGACTGACTAAGCAAGCAAGCAAGCAAGCAAGCAAGCACGCATACTCTCTCTCTTTCTTATGGTTATACTTGTGGTAAATGTAAGGGTTTTTTTTCAAAGATATACATAATAATATTCCTGCCAATATTTGCACAAGAACTGCTACATTATAGTGTAAGAGGAAGGCCAGCCTGAAGGTCACATAGACGTAAGTTCCTTGGAGATTTAGAGCAGCTAACGCCAACACGACCACACCCTTGGTCAGAGATGGATATGATCCGGTGTCAAGGAGTAGCCTAGACAGATACAACTAATGTGTCTTCTGGTCTCTAACTACTGAAGGATAGACAGAGAGAAATTCCATAACAAAAATAAAACGATCCAAACCTATAATTTCACACTACCAGGAGATCGAAACTAAAGACAACTACGATCTTTCAAGACGAGTGTACTGGTCCACTACAGTTAAAAATATTAACTTTTATCTGCTTTATTTACAACATTCATCAACGTACAACAATGCGTAAAACGCCTCTCACCCCCCCACACACACTGTATACTATTAGATATATATGTAGGCGTTATTTCATCAAGAGAGAGAGAGAGAGAGAGAGAGAGAGAGAGAGAGAGACATCACTCACTAAAACAGTAATGTATAGTTGACATTTATTCTGATCGGTGATATATATTTATTTCATGGCAGATGTAAATAAACACACACACACACACTGTTCGTCATAGTTAATCATCCTCTCATACATTTACTAAACAAATCGAAAAAAAATACAGTGAAGTGTTCATTTAATGTGGATTATACGGCCAGTGAGGGGTAAAAAATGGCTGTAAGTAATGGAGGTGTTATTTAATGGAACAAACTGGACTTCGTATACATCTGATGGAACAAAGTGGACTTTTATACAGCTTCTTGTATGTCTATTGGTGCAACTGAGATTTTGGCCCAGACTTTGATGAAATTGGTAGTCTAGTATATCTGTTGACACTTACTCAGCTTCTGGTACAACTGTTGACACATACTCAGCTTCTGGTACAACTGTTGACACATACTCAGCTTCTGGTACAACTGTTGACACATACTCAGCTTCTGGTACAACTGTTGACACATACTCAGCTTCTGGTACAACTGTTGACACATACTCAGCTTCTGGTACAACTGTTGACACATACTCAGCTTCTGGTACAACTGTTGACACATACTCAGCTTCTGGTACAACTGTTGACACATACTCAGCTTCTGGTACAACTGTTGACACATACTCAGCTTCTGGAACACTGTTGACACATACTCAGCTTCTGGTGGGGCGACACATGGAGCTCATATTAAGTCTTTTCCAATAACCACCGACAAGAGTATCTATTGACAGTGTTGAGAGGAGTGTGAGGATTTTCGTTTGCTGCAACACCTGTCACTTGGGCGGCGACGTTACTGTGTTGGATCAAGACACCAAAGGGTAATTTATTAGTTGCCTCTCATCGCTGTAGTTTGTGATTATTGTGTTTTGTCCTGAATTTTTGACTTATGGTATCAACACAGACAAATACATTTTTGTTTTTTTATAAATAATGGCTTCCGTATCATACTGCACTGTACGCGTAGATAGATAGATAGGTAGACGGTTTATAAGCCACAGCAATTAAAAAATATATATCCAATTCTTTTTAAAGTGAAAAAGGGGAAGTCGTACCAACCATTTTCACGTTTTATTTAAATATACTAAGTTTGTTTTATATTATATTCTGTCAGCAAATGTCTTCAACCAATTTCGATGTATTTTAATATGATGAGATTCAATGTGTAATCAGTAAGATTTTGTACTTAAATTTGCAACATTTATGCATCAAAAGTTACCCCTTTATTCACTTTCATATATCGTTTCATTGTCATTAGGCTCCCAGCAGGCAGGGGTCACCTACAAAGTTACCTACTACTGCAATACTCTTAACCTTGTAAGGCTGGGAAAGCTATAAACCTTGACCTTGAAAGACTAAATTGACATAAACATTAATCTTACAAGGCTAAAAGTCCCAGAAACGTTAATGATATAAGGCAAAAACTACCAAACATCTAATCGCTGTAATGTTAAAACTGAAGCCAAGTTTTTTCTCAACAAGTAAACATTTCAGGAGAGGTAAAAACGTGCCATTGTCAGATATTGTTACAAAGGCGTCCACTTGTCAATGACTGAAGATATTTGAAACATGATAACTGTAACAGAGACGACAAGGGCCTTTCCTCGAGTGTTACTCGTCAGAACACTGACTCTGAGAGTAAATATAAATAAAGAGATGAGAACTCTGCTAATGTGCAATGCTAAAAATTTCGTGATAAAGTCATTATGAAGGTAAAGTGGCTTAGACTACACTCGGCCCGCAGGTGACAGTAGTATTGATCTTGTCAGGCTGAAACTTCCATACAACATAATCCCGTAAGAGTGAAACTACTTTAAACCTTAACTGTTAAAGGCTAAAATATCCAGCACCTTCACCCTGTTAAGCTAGACAGGAACAGCAAATTTTTTATCATAATTGCCTCGCAAAATAGCATCTCCCAGTCAGAGAGTTTTCACAGTCATCAGCTGCTCCATTTTCATAATCTTCTCTGGCTCTACCACCTTCCTTTTTTTTCTCCATTTACACTACCCCTCTTCTCTCTCTTCTTCTTTCTCCTTCAAGTATCGTATTTTATCCATTTTCCTTCTCTTCACATCATCCCAAAAGAGAATGTTTATTTTTCCCACACAACAACTAAGTCTTCCCAGAACCATCGATTCAGATCCTTCCTCTCCTGAAAAGAAAGGGATGTTCCTCCATTTCATCCTTCAGCCGTGGCTCTCACCCTTCTGATGGAACACGTGTTCTTCCTTAATCTATATCCGTAAGCTTCACTGCCTTTGTGGTTAAAATAAACACGTCTTCTAACAACCATCAGGCTTCTCATCTTGCTAACTCCTAGAACATATTCCTCCTCCACTCATATTGCTTCTCCACTTACGCTGCCCCTCCACCTACATTCCTCCTGCTTCTCCACCTATACTCCCCCTGCTCCTCCACCTATACTGATCATGCCCCTCCTCTTACACGCCTCCTACTGCCCCTCTACCCACATTGCACCTCTACCATTGCTGTTCCTTCACTTGCTGACCTATTGCAACATTTACTTTCATGGATATTATTCCTTACGTATTTGCTCTCTTAATTAAAATATAAGCGGTTCACGTAGAGATCAGCTTCCAAGAATTTTTTCACCTCATGATTAAATTTCTTAACGATATCTGGGGGGCTGGGCTGGGCTGGGTTGGCGTTAAGGTGGTTAATCTTAAGGTAAAATATGCAAGGGGGCTAATATTCACGTGATATTAAGAAGCTTACATTTACAAAAACTAGTAAAACTAAACCTTACTGTTCAGTGTTTCAACATCACGTAAAACGTATGAAATATATTAAGTCTGGTATAAAAAATATCCATGATAAAGTTAGATTGAAGAGCTTATGTTACGCTACGGCTTCCACGGATTTTACCCTCTAAAGAAATACTAGCGTTTTGTGCGGTGAATACACGCTGTAGAGCAGCGTGTTACAGCATCACACTCAGGGTGGGGAGACATGAAGAATGGTGTAGGTAATGGGCAGGGAAAGTGAAGAATGGTGTATAGAGAGCAGGGAGAATGAAGGATGGTAAGTAGGGGGAGAGGTAGAGTGAGGGGTGGTAGGTTAAGGGTAAGGAGAGTGAAGGATTGTAGGTAGGGAACAGAGAGAGTAAGGGATGGTAGGTTAAGGGTACTGGGTAGGGAGAGTGATGGATGGTAGGTTAAGGGTAGGGAGAGTGAGAGATGGTAGGTAAGGGGCAGGGAGAGTGAAGGATATCGTAAGAAAGAAGAACAGGAGTGAGGAGTATAGCCAAGAGGTGTAAGTGTACCTCCAGTAAGCAATAAATTATTCATTGTCGATCTTCACAGTAATGAAACAATAGCAGACAATGCATATATACTAAAGCGTTGTCTATCCTGGGGAAAATATTTTAAAACACACTATTTTAGATTTATCGAGAGAAAACACAGGTATCCATCCTAGTTAAAAAAAGTAACTTAAGTAACCACAGTAAAGCGTCTAAATCTCACAGAGTAAAAAGAGAATGAGTGGAGTGCATTAGCGGATCTCTGGGCCAAGTGAGCAAGAAGGTCCACCTCTCCTCGGACAGTTTTATCTCGTCCCCACAAGTTGGGTCAAAAGCGGCAAGTGGCCGCCAATGGCTCCAGGATATTTGCTCCTAACATGCTAATAAACCTGAGTAACAGCAGCGTCGGGAAGAGGCTTTACAGACTTTGAGATCCTTTGATGGTAAAGGTGGAAACTCAATCCTGTGAGTTATGACACCATTTGTAAAGCGATGTGCATGTGCAGAGAAAGGAGAAGTAGGAAAGAGAGACAGATAGACAGACAAAGGGGGGGGGGAGCGGTGTTTTTCTCTGGAAAATTGAATTCTTGGAAAACGAGAATCCTTGAAAGATTCATTTGTCTTGACAATGTCCAACATGACAGCTGTATTTACATAAACGTTACACCAGCGAGCAGAACTTGTTGTGAGGTTTTATTATATTTTTTCGATTGTAAGATTACTAAATATATATGAAGAATAAACACAACACTACACATATACGGTTTTATATGTGCATGAGCTAGTTTACAAAGAAAATGTAAATATTTTACTAACCATGAATCAGACAACACCGACAACATTATAGTCATTATTATCATGTAATGACTTGATACACTCAGGATGTCTTAACCATACACAGAAACACAATCATAAAAATCAAAATAGATGTGACAGGGAGATGCAGCTTGGGATGAATTCAATTTTCCGGAGATGAATGTAAAACTTTAGATGTTTGTTGCTCTCTCTCTCTCTATCTCTCTCAGGCCAGGATCAGGTTGGGTTGGTCCTCAGTTTCCCAGATCACCAGCCCAACACAATACACCAACACACAACCCAATACCATTATCCAGCACGAGGGACGAGAGCAAGCGTAACTAACTCTTGGTGGTGTTAACTTGTGTTATGAATTATAGGCGTATGACTCTTGGTGAGACATCTAGTGGTGTCTTAATGAATTACTGGTAACTGTAGACCAGGGTGGCTTAAGTTAAAGGCTATGCCATATCCTCTTTTTTCTGGCTATCTGTAAGTAACTTTCACCTGTTCCTTCCGATGAAACTCTAAGAATCTCGCTTATAATCCTTCGCATGCATCAATTAATTTCTTACTAATATTCATCCATATGTCTACAGCACCTTTCTGACGTTCCTTTATATGTAGAGATAGTAGACCACTTCCAGGAGTGTTCAAGTATACACATGACCGTGTTAGTGAGAGGCGTCAGTTCACTTCCAGGACTGAGTGGACTATTGTGTCGTTCATAATCATCAGTATTGTTTACGTGATGCAACATTCAGTTCTCCGCCACTAGAAAGTAAATATGAGTGAGTTTGATGTTATCTCCAAATACACTGCCGTTAATGATTAGAAATATATCATTTTATTTCGAAAATTAGAAGAAACTATATTTCCATACACTTATTTTTATTAGTACAGTATCTGCATTTTAAGGAACGTGATAAATATCTCAACTTAAAAATGATATTTTCCCATAATCATAATTTTAGTTCTTTTTTATTTTCTTCTAATAAAAACATAACATTATAATATAATATCCAAACCTCATCTTTCATACATGAGTACTAGCGGTGACTCACACACTGCCTACAGCGATAAAGTGTAAGTCACTGTTACGAGTTGGGGATTTAGAATATAGTTATACGTCTACCCAGATCCCAACATGTAACAACAAAAAAAAAACAAAGACAATCGGACTATAAAAGGGTAGACAAAGGATGCGAGTTTTCGTTGTGTATAATAAAGTACCATAAATTCCTTAACAAAATATTCAGCTTATAAATTACCCTTAACCAAACTTAACCTAAACATTAACAGTATATACATATTAATACAACATAAAACAATTTTGAAGCAAGTGGACGTGGGGGAGGCAATACAAGATACAAGTACTTAAGTGAGGAGCTGAGATGGCTGACGAGTAAGGCTGAGTATTGTAGAAGACGGTAGGTAGTCACTGCCCGTAGGTTTAGAGGATAGATGATCCTGTGGTCACTTCCCAGAGCCAAGTCCTCTCTCCTCGAATTGGAGCTCACAAAGAAGACTTGGAGGAAGTGACGCAACAACCAGGATATGGAGAAGGGAAACCCCGGAGTGGTAACTAAGACGAGTCATACTCGTGTCTCGTCCCTAGATGGCGTTGCTCGTGGTGCTGGGTAGGTAGATCAAGACAATAGATGGCGTGGTTCGTAGTGCTGGGTGGAGGGGTTCGTAACACACCCCCCCTCCAAAGACCTCCGTAGCGCGGGCGCGAAGGAGGTGATCACCTGGTGCGTCTGGAGAGTAGCTGCTGCATTTCCACTGGAGCTCGGGATAAGGAGTCTGCAATCAGGTTGGATGAACGTGAGTGGGTTATGGTCGGTGAAGACTAGGGTTGTTTGTGGGCAAGACTGGAGGTAACATTCAAACTTCTTTATTGCCAACACCAGAGCCAAGGCCTCCTTCTCAATGGTCGAGTAGTTGGTCTGATGTTTTTTCAACTTGGCGGAGTAATATGCCACAGGGTGAAGGACATCAGTGGTTGGGTCGGGTTGTAGGAGCACAGCCCCAACTCCGACACCACTAGCGTCGATTTGCAGATGGAAGGGCGAGGTGTAGTCAGGGGGGTGGACTACAGGCTTGGAGGCAAGGAAGGCTTTGAGGCGGTGGAAAGACTGGTCGCACCTCTGGTTCCAGATGTAAGGGACCGCAGAACTGGTAAGGTCTGTGAGGGGTCCGGCCACGCTGGAGAAGTTACTGCAGAACCGACGGTAGTAGCCGCACATCCCAGGAAGCGCATGAGTTCCTTCCTCGTCCTTGGAGTGGGGAAGGACAAGATGGCTTAACGTTTGCGTCCTTGGGTCTCACCATACCATGCCCAACGATATGTCCCAGGTAAGTCACTGAGGCCCGGCCAAAAGTAGATTTAGCCAGGTTTATGGTGAATCCAGTCTCTTGCAGTCGTGCAAACAGTATCTCCAAACGCACCAGATGTTCATCCCAGCTGTCCGACACCACCACCAGGTCATCCAGGTAGGCGAACGTCCCACCTAGGTCCTGAATAAGGTAGTTGATGGCCCTCTGGAATGTGGCCGGAGCATTAGAAAAGCCAAACGCCATAACCAAATATTGAAAAAGACCAAATGGAGTTATAAATGCCGAGATTATTTTTGCCCTATCCGTGAGTCCCACTTGATAATATCCTTTCAACAGGTCCACGGTACTGATAAATTTGGCACAGCCTATGCTGTCTATTATATCTTCAATCAAAGGTAAAGGGTAGGAGTCTGAGACAGTGACCTGGTTCACTTTACGATAATCGGTACAGAAACGAAAAGTGCCATCGGGTTTTGGAATGAGAAGGCAAGGTGAAGCCCAGGGGGAGGTACTAGGCTCAGCTAAGTTATGTTTTAACAAAAAATCTACCTCCTTTTTCATAATCTCTTTTTTTTGTGGATTTAGTCGATAGGCTGATTGCCTAATGGGTTGTACATCATCTGAGATTAGCTTAATATCATGTTTAAGTATATTGCAAAACCCTGGGAGGTCTGACGTGACTTTAGGAAATGTTGATAATAACTTAGTGAGATCTTTTGCTTGAGATGGATTCAGAACAGAAAAATACTCATCCAAGTTGTTGAGTATGTGACTGTTAGCAGGGTTTTCTTTAGGTAGAGGGAAGTCTAAATTCTCCAATAGGTCCATGTCATCTGTCTCCGGCTCCGGCCCTGACAAAACCGTATGCAATACAGGTTGGCTTATAGCCTCTGGGATGTCTTCCTCTGACTGCCTGGAATGGTAAAGTTTCATGAGATTAATGTGAACAAGTTGTGAATCTTTTCGGCGATCAGGAGTATGGACTATAGTGGTTGAGAGGAGATAGTTTATTAGCAACTATATAGGGACCAGTAAACTTGCTTTTAAGGGGAGAGCCTGGAATGGGTAGAAAGAGTAACACTTTGTCACCTGGAGAAAATGATCTTTTAACTAATTTAGGTTGGGACTTCACCATTTTTTCTTGGACTTTTTTAAGTTTGACTGAGCAATGGTTCGGACTTCAGTTAATTTGTCCCTTAAAGTGTCAATGTATTGGGAAACTGTTGCGGGCTTAATAGATGGAGTGTCAAACCACTGCTCCTTTACTATTTTAAGGAGTCCCCTAATTTGTCTCCCATATAGTAACTCGAACGGGGAGAAACCCAATGACTCCTGGGGACATTCCCCGATGGCAAAGAGTAACAAGTCTATGCTTTCATCCCATTCCTTTTGGTGTTCTATACAGTATTTTTTGATCATTGATTTGAAAGTTTGATGGAACCGTTCCAAGCAACCTTGGGACGGTGGGTGGTAAGCCGAAGATGTACAATGGTCCACACTGGGGTCTTTCATCACCTGTTTGAACAAAGATGGATCAGATTGTTGGGCTGTAATGAGCTCATCCTTACTAATGGTCTTATTGTACAGATTTTCTGTGGGTAGTAAGATATTGGAGGTGGTTTCACATGAAGAGGGCCCATTTCGCACACTCTGTGACCGGGTGACAGCACAAGATGGGAAAAGATGAGGAATAGTTTCTTTAAGGTCAGTGGTGGAGTTGACAGGTAAGGGAGAGTCGACTGTCTTTATGTTAGGAACCACTAGATCTCCTACCAAGTCATTACCTAATAATAAATGAATGCCGCACACAGGCATTGGGTCTTTCCTAATGGCTATTTGCACTTCCCCAGTAATCAAGGGACATTGGAGGTGCACTTTAGCTAAAGGATAGGAAGAATGGGACGAGAGATCTGAAATTAGAACACTCATTAGTAAATGCGGTAGATATATCAGGAATGACGTTAAACAGGAGGATAGATTGTGCTGCGCCCGTATCACGTAGTATACGAATAGGGAAAGAACGAGACCCCTCTATGATTGAAATTTTCCCTCATAGGTGAATGAAGAGAAGAGATCCTGATGGGGCCTTTCCACATTGGTGGTTGCTATTGGTTTGGATTTGGGATCCAGGGAACTACTTTTAGCAATTCGACACTTTGGGTGTTTACAAGTCTGGATCGTATGGCCTGGGTTTTTACAGAAAGAACAAGTAAACTTGGTTGCATCAGGGG
>NW_024722106.1:0-16831 GCF_018991925.1 Homarus americanus | reverse complement strand
ACTCGTAACATTGGTTAGAGGTCAGAGGCTGGCTGGGCCGATCCCATATAAAGGCCCTACAGTCCAGTCCACGATCATTCTGGTTCTGATTATCATTCTGGCATTATCATTCTGATCCTGGTTGTCATTCGAACATTACTCTGGAGATTCTCAGAGTCACGCTTGTCCTCTCCCCAGGTCGGGAGGGGGACTTCCCGACCAGACCCCAGCTAAGCAGAAGCCTCCCATTGGAGGCAGCCCAGCCAAGCATCCACTGGGCCTACGTCAGGGTACACGTGAGTCTTGTCAGAACGATTCCTAGGGTGAGTTACCTACTGTGGGAAGTGTATTCATTCAGGTGTGTCCGAGAGTCAGTGTCAAGTAACGTAAAACATAATGTGTTAGTACCCCGATATAATAGTGATATTAATGCGTCCATGTCATTGAGTGAATTAAGAAATAGTTGTATCGAAGAAGTGTTTAACAAGTTGTCCCTTTAAGAAGTAATATATGTGTATTGACTTACGAGATAAGATAAGCGTATTGACTCTGAGTAAATAACATCCCGGCCACGCTACCAAGTTTCCTATCTTTACATTCCTACTTCTCCTACTTATTTGTAACCTCTCTTCTCATTGTGTTCTGTCGCATTATACATAACTAACCCCTGAGTTGTGTCGTAGAGTCCACATCGATGGTTACTTAATTTCCCTTTATTCAACAGGTATGATAACTACCTCCAGTTCCTGTGACGTAACTATGTTGCTCCCTAGTGAGGCAGATCACGAGATGAGGAAGGGGGAATATGGGTGGTTCTGTCTGGGAGACAGAGGGCGGGGGGGGGGTAGTCCATGATCCACGTTATAACTCCCCGACAGCTTTGGAATTGCAGGATGCCGTGGCCAAGATGCCCCTTTGTTGGACGCCTGATCGACAATAGGATCAGGACGAGGATGAGGAAGAGGAAGAGAAGAAGGAAAAGGAAGGAGTTTGGGACAGTCCAGGAATCACGATAGGGCCCCCTTATTACTGGCAGCTGATACGTTTCTCTTGGAGAGGACTCCGTTGCCATGTGCTGAATATCGCCCCGCACAGCTCCTCGATTTTATACAGTGCCTTTAGTAACATGTGTCCAGAAATACCAGTTGTAACATCTGCGTGAAGGTGGTTTACAGATACCACCTCTTACACCGCGATAGACACGGTCATCATTGAGAGTTTCAGGTGGCTCTTCTCCATTAGTCCAGTTAGCTATGTATATAATAATTGCTTCCGTTCCTCTGCGTTGGGTTATGTGGATTTGATGTTCTCGTTCTGCTCCAGTATTGTTGGGACTTGGAAAGGGTTAAGATTGTGATTGTGATGGTGATGTTGTTGGTGATGGATGATGGGGATGTTGCTGGTGATGGTGATGGTGATGTTGTTGGTGATGGTGATGTTGCTGGTGATGATAATGTTCCTGGTGATGGTGATGATGGTAATGGTGTTGGTAATTGTATTTATTGGTGCGGAAGATAATTGCGTTGTCATGCTTGGTAATTTTTGGCCATGAGGAAGTCGTCCAAAATATATTGAAAATTCTTCAGCAGAATATAAGTCTGTGTACCTCAGTAACAAGAGTGCAGAGGTCTTATTGCAACTATATCTTGCGCTAGTCAGGCCGCACCTCGATTATGCGGTTCAGTTCTATTATAGAATGGATATAAATTCACTAGAGTCGGTTCAGCGAAGAATGACAAAAATGATTCCGGGACTTAGAAACCTTCCATATCAGGATAGGTTGAAGAAACTTAACTTGCATTCCCTAGAAAGACGAAGAGTGCGAGGAGATATGATGGAAGTATTTAAGTGGGTGAAAGGAATCAATAAAGGGGATATAGATAAAGTTCTTATAATATCCGAGCAGGATAGGACTCGGAGCAACGGATTCAAGTTGGATAAGTTTAGGTTTAGGAGGGAGATAGGAAGAAACTGGTTCACAAATAGGGTGGTGGACGAGTGGAACAAGCTTAGCAACTTTGTAGTAAGTGCGGGAACTCTGGAAAGTTTCAAAAGGAGGCTAGATAGATTCATGGATGATAGAGAGTGGAAGTAACTCTCCACAGGAGCTGCCATGCACAGGCCAACCGGCCTATTGCAGACTCCTTATTTTCTTATGTTCTTATGTTCTCAGTCTTGGTTCCTCAGTCTTTGTGCCTTTGTCTTAGTGTCTCAGTCTTGATGTCCCAGTCTTGGTGCTTCAGTCTTGGTGCCTTAGTCATAGTGTCTTAGTCTTGGTGTTCTAGTCTTGGTGCTTCAGTCTTGGTGCATCGGTCTTGGTGTCTCAGTCTTGGTGTGCCTGTCTTAGTGCCTCAGTCTTGGTGCCCTAGTCTCGTTGCCTTAGTCTTGGTGTCCTTGTCTTGGTGCCTCAGTCATGGTGCTTCAGTCTCTATGCCTCAGTCTTGGTGTCACTGTTGTTGGTACTGCTGTTGTTGGTGTCACTGCAGTTGGTGTCACTGCTGTTGATGGCACTCTGGTTGGTGTCACTGCTGTTGATGGCACTCTAGTTGGTGTCACTGCTGTTGATGGCACTCTGGTTGGTGTCACTGCTGTTGATGGCACTCTGGTTGGTGTCACTGCTGTTGATGGTACTCTGGTTGGTGTCACTGCTGTTGATGGCACTCTGGTTGGCGTCACTGCTGTTGATGGCACTCTGGTTGGTGTCACTGCTGTTGATGGCACTCTGGTTGGTGTCACTGCTGTTGATGGCACTCTGGTTGGTGTCACTGCTGTTGATGGCACTCTGGTTGGTGTCACTGCTGTTGATGGCACTCTGCTTGGCGTCACTGCTGTTGATGGCACTCTGGTTGGTGTCACTGCTGTTGATGGCACTCTGCTTGGCGTCACTGCTGTTGATGGCACTCTGGTTGGTGTCACTGCTGTTGATGGCACTCTGGTTGGTGTCACTGCTGTTGATGGCACGCTGCTTGGCGTCACTGCTGTTGATGGCACTCTGGTTGGCGTCACTGCTGTTGATGCTGCAGCGCATCCACTTCTCCAGCAGTCGTCACTGGTGTCGCCTAAAGCCTGTTCGCTGCCTTGCGGTCACACTTTAGTGGCCTTTTCGTACTAATCGTTTGACCTTCATGTTCCATATTGTTTCATAATATCACGAGCTACTGTTGTCATAACGGCAGATAAACGCTACTAGGCTCATTGCGTCTCCTCACAGCCAGGTAGAGAAGCTGTGACCTTAATGACAACACCTGTGCATCCATGTTGACTGCGGGACCCGCAGGATCGTCCACATTCGTTGCACATGTGGAGGGCCACATGTAGTACGGGAGGGGCGGTGGCAACGTCTCTCCGGCGTTGGCGCTTGTCTGCCTCGGTTTACAGTCGGGCTAACTCGAAAATAGTGACACCTTCTCGTGCGGTGCTCCTCCAAGTGTTACGAGGTGGAGTAATCGACTCCCAGGTGAGGGGGCCGATTTGGCCCTTTTTCAGGTTTGTCTGAAGACTATCCTTATACCTTTTCAATTGCCCGCCGGCGTTACGTTTACTATTCGTTAGACGACTGTAAAGTAGCTGCTTTGGCAGTCTACTGTCGTTCATGAGGGTAACAAGGCCAGTCCAGCGTAGTTGTTCATGGATAATGGTAACCTCGATGATCCTACAGTTGGTGTCAGCTAGAATACTGGCATTTGTTCTCTTGTCTTCCCAGCAAACTCGGAGGATGGAACGTAGACTATGTTGGTAAAAGTTTTCAGGTACCTTGAGGTGCCTACTGTATGTGACCCATGTCTCACTGCCATATAGCAGGGTGGGGAGGACCATTGCTCGATATACGTGCAGCTTTGTAAATAGTTTCAGCTCCCTACAGCTGAAGACACGGTTTCGGAGTCTGCCAAAGGCTTGAGATGCACATCTGATCCGATGGTGAATCTCTTCATCAATGTCTGCGGCGGTGGATAGGTGGGAGCCGAGATACAGAAGTGGGTAACATTAGAGAGGATAGTACCATTAAGCTGGTGGAGGTGGAGGTGGAGGTGTTGCTGAACCAGGGGCAGGTTGAAAGAGAATATCCTGAAGGTCGTGTTCAGAGAGAGCAATAAGGGTGAGGTCGTCTGCTTACTGAAGTTCAGTAATGGAAGCTGCCGACACTTTAGTTCTTGCTTGAAATCGTCTTATGTTGAAAAGACCCCCCTTCATCCGGTACTCCATGTCCATTCCGCCGGCTAAATTGGCGGTGGCACGAGTAAAGAAGGCAGCCAAGAAAATGGAAACGAGATTTGGTGCCAAGAAACACCCTTATTTAACCCCTGTTTGGATGGGGAAGAACTCAGACTGGGTGCCGTTGTGTACTGTAGGACACTTCCGTTCATGCCATCGTGGAGTTGCCTCATATCGGCGATGAATTTTGGTGGTCAGCCAAAACGGTTGAGGGTACACCAGAGGGCTTCCCTGCTTACCGAGTCTAAGGACTTGCTTAATTCGATGAAATCCATGTACTAGTCACGACGCTATTCTCTGCACTTTTCCTGTATCTGGCAGGCTGCAAAGTTCATGTCAATGGTGCCACGTGATGGTCTAAAACCACATTGAGATTCAGGGAGGAAGTTTTCCGCTTCAGGAAGATGTCTGTTTCGGAGGACTCAGGCGATAATCTTGCCAGCTACTGAAAACAGCGAGATACCGCGGTAGTTGACACAGTCTGACCGGTCTCCTCTTTTCTAATAAATATTGACAATGGAGGCATCTTTAAGAGCTTGGGGATTTCCTCCTTTTTCCATATATTCTCCAGGAGATTGTGGAGACGGCTGGTAAGCAGAGGTCCTCCTGTTTTATACACCTCGGCTGGGATTCCATCAGGCCCTAAGGCTTTGTTATTTTTCATTTGTTTGATGGCAGTAGCTACCTCATCCATTGATCGAGGATAGCTGAGGTGAGTCGGCTCTGGATGCTGAGGGACCTGCTGGGTAGCCAGGACATCCACATCGGTGTTTCAGTTGAGCAATGAATGGTAGTGCTCTTTCCAGCACTGAAGGAGGCCTTCATCGTCTTTAATTATGAAGTTACCATCAGATGAGCGGAGGGGAGCTGCGCCACGAGTGATTATCCCGTAAAATGTTTGAATGGATTTGAAAAATTCACAAATCTTGTGCTGATCTGCAATTTTTTGTATTTCACATGTTTTATTTTTAAGCCAGTCATTCTTTTGATTGCGAAGTTCCCACTGGGCAGCCGCTTTCTTCTTGCGGAAGATATCAGCTTTCTTCCGAGACTGTGGGTTGTTTTGCCAGTTAGTAAAAGCAGCACGTTTATCATCGATGAGTACTTTGATTGCCGGGTTATTTTCATCAAGCCAGTCCTGCTGTGTTCTTTTGATTTGGCCAAGGGTCTCTGCAGGTTTTTGTCATAACAGTGTTGAGAGTATCCCATTCAGCACTGGGATTCGCGTTGTTTGCTGTTGGGTTGTTTAAAAGCCCATGTTCGAGCTGCTGTCTGAAAGCATGTGCTTTCCCTGTAACTTCCAGATGCTTAGTGTTAAAACTTCTTCTGGATGCTTGCTGCCTTCGCCGTTTTGGGGCGACGTGAAGTGAGCGCTTGGCTCTGACAAGTCAAGTCGATGATCAGTGTCACAGTGGTCTGAACCACGCATCGTTCAGGTGATGAGGACATCTCGGCAATCTCTTTCTTTGACATTGATGTAGTCAATGAGATGCCAGTGTTTGGATCGTGGGTATTGCCACGAACCCTTGAACTTGTCGGACTGCCGAAAAAAATATTGGTGATAGTGAGGGTATATGCAGCACACTTGCTGAGAAGTAGGCCGTTTGGATTACACCTCCCTAGTCCATTTCTCCCTATAGCTCCCTGCCAAATTTTAGCATTTCTGCTAACTCTGACATTGAAGTCGAAGAGAACAACCTTGTCTTCTCTGGGGATAGAGGTTAGCACTCTGTCGAGGAACTCAACACATACACACACACACACACACACACACACGCACGCACACACACACACACACACACACACACACACACACACACACACACACACACACACACACACACACACACACACAGAGTAGGATACCTTGACACCACATTGTTACTTCCCTCATCAATGTGAAGCGTTGTAACATTATTTAAGTGATTATTATTTTGTAATAATGGTAATTATTGGAAAGGTGATATAAGGCCTCTCTCCTTCCCTCTCACTACTCTCATACTTCCTCAACCCTCTCACCACTTCCAACCCTCTCAATACTCTCTCACTACCTCCAACCCTCTCACTACACCCAACCCTCTCACCACAGCCTCTCAATACTCTCTCACTACCTCAACCTTTCTCACTACTCTCTCAACCCTCACTACTTCCCCTCAACTCTCTCCCTTCTCCATCCCTCTCACTACTTCCTCAGCCCTCTCACAGCTCTCTCAACCCTCTCAATACTTCCTCAACCCCTCTCACTACTCCTATCCAGCCTCTCACTACTCTCCCAACCCTCTCACTGCTTCCTCGGCCCTCTCACTACTTTAACCCTCTTACTATTTCCTCAGCCCCTCTCACTACTTCCTCAATCCTCTCTTTCTTCAACCCTCTCAATACTCTCTCACTGCTTCGTCAACCTCTCACCACTTCCTCAACCCTCTCATTGCTTGTCACCCCTCTCACCATTTCCTTAACCTCTCACTCTTCCTCAACCCTCTCACTACTTCGTCCAGCCCCTCTCACTACTTCGTCAGCCCTCTCACTTCTCTTCATCGCTCTCTCACTACTCCCAACCCTCTCACTCTCTCAACCCTCTCACTACTCCCCAACCCTCTCACTACTTCCTCAGCCCTCAATACTCCCAGCCCTCTCACTGCTCCCAACCCTCTCAAACCTCCACTCTTTCTTTCAGCCCCTCTCACTACTTCCTTAACCTCACTGCTTCATCCCTCTCACTATTTCTCCAACCATCTCACTACTTCTTCAACCCTCTCACTACTTCGTCCAGCCCTCTCACTTCCTCAACCCCTCTCACTATTTCCTTAACCATCTCAGTACTTCCTCAACCCTCTTTCACTTCCTCAACCTTCTCACTGCTTCCTCAACCCTCTCACTCTTCCTTAACCCTCTCACTATTTCCTTAATCCTCTCACTACTTCCTCAACCCTCTCACTACTTCATCAGCCCTCTCACTTCTTCGTCAACCTTCTCACTACTAACAACCCTCCTTTCTCCCCAACCCTCTCACTATTCCCAACCCTCTCACTACTCCATCCTCTCACTGCCCTCAGCCTCTCACTGCTCTCAACCCTCTCACTACTACCAACCCTCTCACTACTCTCCCCTCTCACTACTCTCTCACCTTCATTCCAAACCTCTCACTACTCTCTCTTCATCCTCAACCCCTCTCACTGCTCTTAACCCCTCTCACTACTTCCTCAACCCCTCTCACTACTTCCTCCATCCTCTCTGCTTCCTCAATCCTCTCACTATTCTCTTAACCCTCTCACTACTTCGTCCAACACTCTCACTACTTCCTCAACCTTCTCACTACTCCCAACCCTCTCACTACTTTCTGAACCCTCTCACTGCTTCCTCAACCCTTCACTGCTCCCTCAACCCTCTCACTACTCTCTGAACCCTCTCACTACCCTCAACCCCTCTCTACTCCCAACCCTCTCACTGCTCCAACCCTCTCTCTCACAGCCCTCTCCTGCTCTCCTTTAATGCCTCTCTCACTACTCTCTCACTTCATCCTCAACCCTCTCACTATTCACTGAACCTCTCACTACTCTCCCAACCCTCTCACTTCTTCCTCAACCTTCTCACAGCCTTAATCCTCTCACTGCTCTTAATCTTCTCCTCCTCACTCTCTCATCACTGCTGCCAGCTCTCTCACTGCTTCCTCAGCCACTCTCACTGTTCTTTGACCCTCTCACTGCTCTCCCAACCCTCTCATCTCCTCAACCCTCTCACTACTTCCTCAACCCCTCTCACTGTTCTCAACCCTCTCACTGCTATCAACCTCCTCACTACTTCGTCAACCCTCTTATGCTTCATCAGCCTCTCACTATTCTCCCAGCCCTCCACTTTCTCCCAGCCCTCTCACTATTCCCAGCCTCTCACTACTCCTAACTGTCTCCCACTACTCACAACCCTCTCACTGCTCTCTCACTTCATCCTCAACCCTCTCACTACTCTCTTAGCCTCTCACTGCTTGCTCCAGCCCTCAATACTTTCCTCAACCCTCTCACTACTTCCTCCAACCCTCTCACTTTCTCACAACCCTCTCCTACTTCCTCAGCCCTCTCACTCAGCTTCCTCAATCCTCACTATTCTCTTAACCCTCTCACTGCTTCGTCAACACTCTCCTACTCCTGAACCTCTCACTACTCTCCCAACTCTCTCCTTCCTTCCTCAGCCCTCTCACTGCCTCCTCAGCCCCTCTCACTGCTCACAGCCCTCTCACTGCTTCCTCCCAGCTCTCTTGCTATTCTCTTAACCCTCTCACTGCTTCTTCAACCCTCTCACTGCTCTCCCAACCCTCTCACTGCTTCTCCAACCCTTCACTGCTCCCTCAGCCCATTCACTGCTCCTCAGCCTTCTCACTGCTCTCCCAGCCTTTTCACTAGTTCTCAACCCTCTCCTGCTTCCTCAACCCTCTCACTACTCACTGAACCCTCACTCTCCCAACCCTCATTCTTCCTCAACCCTCTCACAACTTCCTTAATCCTCTCACTACTCTCTTAATCTTCTCACTCCCCTCTCACTACTCTCATCACTACTGCCAGCTCTCTCACTACTTCCTCTACCCTCTCACTATTCTTTGAACCCTCTCACTACTCTCCCAACCCTCTCACTTTTCCTCCAGCCCTCTCACTGCTTCCTCCAGCCCTCTCACTATTTCGTCAGCCTTCATTCTTCGTCAGCCCTCTCACTACTCCCAACCCTCTCACTGCTCCCAACCCTCTCACTATTCCCAGCCCTCTCACTCTCCTAACCTCTCACTTGCCTCAGCCCTCTCACTTTCTCTCAGCCCTCTCCACCACTCCCATCCCTTTCACTACTCTCAACCCTCTCCTTTCTTCCAACCCCTCTCACTTTCTCTTTCACTTCATCCTCAACCCTCTCAATTCCTCAACCTCTCCTGCTTCCTCACCCCCTCACAACTCTCTCAGCCTCTCACTACTTCCCTCAGCCCTCTCTCACTGCTTCCTCAACCCTCTCACTACTCACAGCCCTCTCACTGCTTCCTCAACTCTCTTGCTATTCTCTTAACCCTCTCATACCGTCAACCCTCTTATTACTTCCTCAACCCTCTCACTACTCTCCCCAGCCCTTTCACTACTTCCTCAACCCTCTCACTGCTTCCTCAACTCTCTCACTGCTTTCACAGCCCTCTCACTTCTCTCTCAGCCCTCACACTGCTCCTAAACCCTCTCACTACTCTCCCAGCCCTCACTGCTTCGTCCAGCCCTCTCCTTTCTTCGTCAGCACCTCTCACTTCACTTCCTCCAGTCCTCTCCTACTCTCTCAACCTTATCATTACTTCCTCAACCCTCTCACTGCTTCCCTCAACCCTCTCACTATTTCCTTAACCATCTCACTCTTCTTCAACCCTCTCACTACTTCGTCAACCCTCTCACTACTTCCTCAACCCTCTCACTATTTCCTTAACCATCTCACTACTTCCTCAACCTCTCACTACTTCCTCCAACCTTCTCACTGCTTCCTTAACCTCTCACTACTTCCTTAACCATCTCACTATTTCCTAATCCTCTCACTGCTTCCTCAACCTTCTCACTACTTCGTCCAGCCCCTCTCACTGCTTCGTCAACCTTCTCCTTCTCCCAACCCTCCACTACTCCCAACCCTCTCTTTCTCCCAACCCTCTCACTCCTTCATCCTCTCACTACCCTCAACCCTCTCACTACTCCCAGCCTCTCACTACTACCAACCCTCTCACTACTCACAACCCTCTCACTTCTCTCTCACTTCATCCTCAACCCTCTCACTTCTCTCTCACTTCATCCTCAACCCTCTCACTGCTCTCTCGCTTCATCCTCCAACCCTCACTCCCACTTCTCTCTTTTCCTCAACCCTCTCACTCTCTCTCGCTTCCTAACCCTCTCACTACTCTCTTAACCCTCTCACTGCTTCCTCCAGCCCTCTCACTGCTTCTTCAGCCCTCTCACTGCTTCCCCATCAGCCCTTTCACTACTCACACCCTCTCACTACTTCCTCAGCCTCTCATACTTCCTCCAATCCTCACTATTCTCTTAACCCTCTCACTACTTCGTACTTACTCTCTTTCTTCCTCAACCCTCTCACTCTCTCCCAGCCCTCTCACTGCTTCTCAAACCTCTCACTGCTTCCTCAACTCTCTCACTGCTTCCCACCAACCCTCTCTTTCTCTCTCAACCCTCACTGCTCCCTAAACCCTCTCACTTCTCTCCCAACTGTTCTCACTTCTTCGTCAACCCTCTCACTTCTTCGTCAAACCACTCACTACTTCCTCATTACTCTCACTATTCTCTCAACCCTATCATTTCTTCCTCAACCCTCTCACTACTTCCTCAACCCTCTCCTTTTTCCTTAACCATCTCACTACATCTTCAACCCTCTCACTACTTCGTCAACCCTCTCAATACTTCCTCAACCCTCTCACTATTTCCTTAACCATCTCACTACTTCCTCAACCCTTTCACTACTTCCTCAACCTTCTCACTACTTCCTTAACCCTCTCACTACTTCCTTAACCCTCTCACTATTTCCTTAATCCTCTCACTACTTCCTCAACCCTCTCACTACTTCGTCAACTCTCTCACTACTTCGTCAACCTTCTCACTACTCCCAACCCTCACTACTCCCAACCTCTCACTACTCCCAACCCTCCTTTCTCCATCCCTCTCACTACCTCAACCTCTCACTACTCTCAGCCCTCTCACTACTACCAGCCCTCTCACTACTCACAGCCCTCTCACTATTCTCTTAACCTCTCACTTCTTCGTCCAACCTCTCACTCTTCCCTCAACCTCACTACTCTCCCAACACTCTCACTACTTCCTCAGCCCTCTCACTGCTTCCTCAACTCTCTCACTGCTTCCTCAACCCTCTCCTACTCTCTGAACCCTCACTTTCTCCCTCAACCCTCTCACTACTCCCAACCCTCTCACTGCTTTCTGAACCCTCTCACTGCTTCCTCAGCCATTCACTACTCCTCAGCCCTCTCTGCTCTCAACCATTTCACTAGTTCCTCAACCCTCTCACTACTTCCTCATCCCTCTCACTATTCTCTGAACCCTCTCACTACTCCCAACCCTCTCACTTCTTCCTCAACCCTCTCACAACTTCCTTAATCCTCTCACTACTCTCTTAATCTTCTCACTCCCCTCTCACTACTCTCATCACTACTGCCAGCCCTCTCACTATTTCCTCAACCCTCTCACTATTCTCTGAACCCTCCTCTCTCCCAACCCTCTCACTTCTTCCTCAACCCTCTCACTAATTCCTCAACCCTCTCACTATTTCGTCAACCCTCTCACTACTAAGTCAACCCTCTCACTACTTCGTCCAACCCTCTCATCTACTCCCAGCCCTCTCTTTCTCCCAACCCTCCACTACTCCTAACCGTCTCACTACCCTCAACCTCTCACTTCTCTCCAGCCCTCTCCTCCCAACCTTTTCACTACTCCCAACCCTCTCCTTCTTCCAACCCTCTCATATCTTTCGTCATCCTCAGCCCCTCTCACTAATTCCTCAGCCTCTCACTACTTCCTCACTCCTCTCCTTTCTCCTCCTCAACCCTCTCACTGCTTCCTCAACCCTCTCACTACTTCCTCAACCCTCTCACTGCTTCCTTAACCCTCTCAATGCTTCCTTAACCCTCTCACTATTTCCTTAATCCTCTCACTACTTCCTCAGCCCTCTCACTGCTTCCTCAACCCCTCCTTTCCTTCGTCAACCTTCTCACTACTACCAACCCCTCCACTACTCCCAACCCTCACTACTCCCCAGCCCTTTCACTGCTCCCATCCCTCTCACTACCCTCAGCCCCTCTCCTGCTCTCACCTCTCACTACTACCAACCCCTCCACTCTCACAGCCCTCTCTTTCTCTCATTCATCCTCAGCCCTCACTACTCTCTTAACCCTCTCACTGCTTCCTCAACCCTCTCAATGCTTTCAACCCTCTCACTACTTCCTCAACCCTCACTACTCCCAACCCTCTCCTGCTTCCAGCCTCTCACTTCTCTTTCACTTCATCCTCAACCCTCTCAATAATTCTTCAACCCTCTCACTACTTCCTCACTCTTCTCACTACTCTCACAATCCTCTCCCTACTTCCTCAACCCTCTCACTACTTCCTCAACCCTCTCACTACTCACAACCCTCTCACTACTTCCTCAACTCTCTTGCTATTCTCTTAACCCTCTCACTACTTCGTCAACCCTCTTACTACTTCCTCAACCCTCTAACTACTCTCCCAACCCTCTCACTACTTCCTCAACCCTCTCACTACTTCCTCAACTCTCTCACTACTTCCACAACCCTCTCACTACTCTCTCAACCCTCACACTACTCCCTAAACCCTCTCACTACTCTCCCAACCCTCTCACTACTTCGTCAACCCTCTCACTACTTCGTCAACCCTCTCACTACTTTCTCAGTCCTCTCACTACTCTCTCAACCGTATCATTACTTCCTCAACCCTCTCACTACTTCCTCAACCCTCTCACTATTCTCTCAACCATCTCACTACTTCTTCAACCCTCTCAATACTTCCTCAACCCTCTCACTACTTTCTCAACCCTCTCACTTCTTCCTCAACCCTTTTACTACTCTCTGAACCCTCTGACTACTTTCTCAACCCTCTCACTTCTTCCTCAACCCTCTTACTACTCTCTCAACTCTCACACTTTTTCCTCAACCCTCTCACTACTCTCCCAATCCTCTCACTACTTCCTCAACCCTCTCACTACTTCCTCAACTCTCTCACTACTTCCACAACCCTCTCATTGCTTGTCAGCCCTCTCCACCTCCCCAGCTTGCTCCCACTACTCCCAACCCTCTCACTATTCTCAACCCTCTCACTACTCCTAACCGTCTCACTACTCTCAACCCTCTCACTACTCTCAACCCTCTCACTACTCCCAACCCTTTCACTACTCCCAACCCTCTCGCTACTTCCAACCCTCTCACTACTCTTTCACTTCATCCTCAACACTCTCACTAATTCCTCAACCCTCTCACTACTTCCTCTCTCCTCAAACTACTCTCTCAACCCTCTCACTACTTCCTCAACCCTCTCACTACTTCCTCAACCCTCTCACTACTTCCTTAACCCTCTCAATAATTCCTTAACCCTCTCACTATTTCCTTAATCCTCTCACTACTTCCTCAACCCTCTCACTACTTCCTCAACCCTCTCACTACTTCGTCAACCTTCTCACTACTCCCAACCCTCCCACTACTCCCAACCCTCTCACTACTCCCAACCCTCTCACTACTTCCATCCCTCTCACTACCCTCAACCCTCTCACTACTCCCAACCCTCTCACTACTACCAACCCTCTCACTACTCACAACCCTCGCACTACTCTCTCACTTCATCCTCAACCCTCTCACTACTCTCTCACTTCATCCTGAACCCTCTCACTACTCTCTTAACCCTCTCACTACTTCCTCAACCCTCTCAATACTTCCTCAACCCTCTCACTACTTTCTCAACCCTCTCACTACTTCCTCAATCCTCTCACTATTCTCTTAACCCTCTCACTACTTCGTAAACACTCTCACTACTTCCTCAACCCTCTCACTACTCTCCCAACTCTCTCACTACTTCCTCAACCCTCTCACTACTTCCTCAACCCTCTCACTACTCACAACCCTCTCACTACTTCCTCAACTCTCTTGCTATTCTCTTAACCCTCTCACTACTTCGTCAACCCTCTTACTACTTCCTCAACCCTCTCACTACTCTCCCAACCCTCTCACTGCTTCCTCAAACGTCTCTTTCTTATAACTCTCTCTCACTACTTCACCAACCCTCTCACTACTCTCAACCCTAAACACTACTCCCTTAAACCTCCTACTGGCCTCCAACTGTCTCTACTCATTTCTGTCAACCCTCTCACTACTCTGCCTGGAACCACTCACTACTTCCTCTATACCTCCTACTACTCTCTCAACCCTATAATTACTTCCCCTCAACCCCTCCTCCTTACTCATTTCCCTCAACCCTCTCTCACTATTCTCTTAACCATCCTCACTACATCTTCAACCCTCTCACTACTTCCTCAACCCTCTCAATATTTTATTTCCTCAACCCTCTCAATTATTTCGTTAACCATCTCACTACTCTCAACCCTTTCACTACTTCCTCAACCTTTCCCACTACTTCCTTAACTCAACTCCTCTCACTACTTCCCTTAACCTCTCACTATTTCCTTAACTCTCTCAATATTTCCCTCAACCTCTCAATTACTGTCAACTCTCTCTACCATTTCTGTCAACCTTCTCATCACTCCCCAACCCTCCCACTACTCCCAACACTCTCACTACTCCCCAACCCCTCTCTCACTCATTCCCCATCCCTCTCACCACCCTCAACCCCTCTCACCACTCCCAACCCTCTCACTTACTACCAACCTCTCACTACTCACAACCCTCTCACTACTTCTCTCACTTCATCCCCTCAACCCTCTCACTCACTCTCTAACCCTCTTGTACTACTTCCTCAACCCCTCTCTGCAATACTTCCTTCCAATTCTCCTACCATTCTCTTAACCCTCTCACCATTTCGTCAACACTCTCTACCACTTCCTCAACCCTCTTCCTCACTACTCCCCAACCGTCTCAATTACTTCCTCAACCCTCTCACTACCTCAACTCTCACTACTTCCCCCAACCCCTCCACTACTCTCTGATCCCTCACCAACACTCCTCAACCCTCTCACTACTTCCTCCTAACCCTCCTACCACTTTCTGAACCCTCTCACTAGCCTCCTCAACCCATTCACTACCCTCAACCCTCTCAGCTCACTCTCCACCATTTCACTAGTTCCTCAACACCTCACTACTTCCTGATCTTTCTCTCACCATTCCTGATCCTCTCCTCACTCACTCTCCCAACCCCTCTCACTCTTCTTCAACCCCTCTCACAACTTCCCTTAATCCTTCAATTACTCTCTGACCTCTCACCCTCCTCACTACTCTCTACCTCATTGCTGCCAGCCCTCCCACTATTCTCAACCCTCCCACTATTCCCTGAACCTCCCTACCACTCTCCCAACCCTCTCACTCTTCCCTCAACCCTCTCACTAACTCCTCAACCCTCTCACTTGATTTCTGTCAACCTCCTCACTACTAAGTCAACTCCTCACTACTTCTTCTGTCAACCCCTTCATTACTTCAGTCAACTCCTTCAATACTCCCAATGACTCCCACTAATTCCTAAACCTCTCACTACCTCAACCCTCTCACTACTCCCCAACCCTTTCACTACTCCCAACCCCTGCTACTTCCAACCCCCACTATTCTCTCGCTAACCCTCTCACTACTCCTAACCAGTTCCACTACTCTCTCAACCCCTACCTACTCTCTAACCCTCTCACTCACTCCCAACCCTCTCACTAATTCCTCAACCCTCTCAATGCATTTCCTCACTCCTCAAACTACTCTCTCAACCTCTCCACTACTTCCTCAACCCTCTCACTTACTTCCTCTAACCCTCTCACTACTTCCTAACCCTCTACTTCCTAACTCCCTCTCACTATTTCCTTTAATCCTCTCTACCACTTCCTCAACCTCTCTCACTACTTCCCTCAGTCCCTCTCACCACTTGTCAAACTTCTCCCACTACCCCTAACCCTCCCACTACTCCCAACCCCTCTCACTCACTCCCAACCCTCTCACCACTCCTCATCACTCACTACCCCCAACCCTCCCACTACTCCCAAACCTCCTTTCACTACTACCAACCCTCACTCACTCACAACCCTCTCACTACTCTCTCACTTCATCCCTCAACCTCTCACTACTCTCTTAACCCCCACTACTTCCCTCAACCCTCTCAATACTTCCTCAACTCCCCTACTACTTCCTCAACCTCTCTACCATTTCCCAAACCTCTTGCCATTTCCAATCCCTTTCTACTTTCTTTCTTTTTCACTTCTTATCCTCAACCCTCTCACTAATCTTCAACCCTTCATTGCTTCTCACTCTCTTCTCACTACTCACAACCCTCTCCTCATTTCAACCCTCTCACTCATTTCCTCAACCCTCTCACTACCTGGCCAACCCTCTCACTCACTTCCTCAACTCTCTTGCTATTCTCTTAACCCTCTCTACCTTTACTTCTTGTCAACCCTCTTACTACTTCCTCAACTCCTCTAACTACTCTCCCAACCCTCTCACTCACTTCCCTCAACCCTGTCACTACTTCTCTCAACTCTCACTACTTCCACAAATCTCTCACTACTTCCTCTCAATCCTCACACTACTCCTAAACCCCTCCTACTCACTCTCCTCTAACCCTCATCGCCACTTCGTCAACCCCTCTCACTACTTCTGTCAACCCTACCACTTTTCCTCAGTCCTCTCACTACTCTCTCAACCCCTATCACATTTCCTCAACCCTCTCACTACTTCCTCAACCTCCTCTCACTATTCTCTTCTCAACCATCTCACTACTTTCAAAATCCTCTCACTTCCTCAACCCCTACTACTTCCTCCCAACCCTCTCACTCATTTCTCAACCCTCTCACTTCTTTCCTTAACCCCTTTTACTACTCTCTGAACCCTCTGACTACTTCAACCCTCTCAATTTCTTCCCTCAACCCTTCTTACTACTCTCTCAACTCTCACACTTTTCCT
>NW_024722105.1:0-14578 GCF_018991925.1 Homarus americanus | reverse complement strand
CCGTGATCGAGTATAACATATCCCCTGATAGAGTATAACAAAGTCCTCTGGTCGAGTATAAAAAAGTCCCCTAATCGAGTATAACAAAGTCCCCTGGTCGAGTATAACAAAGTCCCCTGTTCGAGTCTAACAAAGACCCCTTATCGAGTATAACAAATTCCCCTTATCGAGTATAACAAAGTCCCCATATCGAGTATAACAAAGGCCCTAATCGAGTATAATAAAGGCCCTTTGTCGAGTATAACAAAGTCCCCTGATCGAGTGTAACAAAAGTCCCCTAATCGAGTATAACAAAGTCCCCTAATCGAGTATAAAAATGTCCTCTGGACCAGTGTAACAAAGTCCCCTGATCGAGTATAAAAAAGTCCCCTTGCCCAGAATAACAAAGTCCCTAGATCGAGCATACCAAAGACCCCTGATCGATTATAACAAAGTCCCCTGGTCGAGTATAGCAAAGGGCCCTGATCGAGTAAGACAAAGTCCCCTGATCGAGTATAACAAAGTCCCCTGATCGCGTATAACAAAACCCCTTGGATGAGTATATCAAAGTTTCCTAATCGAGTATAACAAAGTCCCCAGATCGAGTATAACAAAGTCCCCTGCTACAGTATAACAATGTCCCCTGATCGAGTATAACATATCCCCTGATCGAGTATAACAACGTCTCCTGGCCCAGTTTAACAAAGTCCCCAGATCGAGCATAACAATGTACCCTAATCGATTATAACAAAGTCCCCTGGGCGAGTATAACAAAGGGCCCTGATCGAGTAAGACAAAGTCCCCTCATCGAGTATAACCTAGTCCTCTAATGCTAGTATAACAAAGCCCCTTGGACGAGTATAACAAAGTCCCCTGAACCGAGTATAACAAAGTCCCCTGATCGAGTACAACATATCCCCTGATCGAGTATAACAAGTCCCTGGTGGTGTATATTAAAGTCCCCTGGTCGAGTATAACAAAGTTTTCTAATCGAGCATAACAAAGGCCCCTTGTCGAGTATAACAAAGTCTTCTGATCAAGTATAACAAAGTCCCCTGATCGAGAATAACAAAGTCCCCTAATCAAGTATAACAAAGTCCCCTGATCGAGTATAACAAAGTCCCCTGATCGAGTATAACATATCCCCTCATCGAGTATAACAAAGTCCCCTGGTCGAGTATAACAAAGTCCCCTGATCGAGCATAACAAAGACCCCTCATCGAGTATAGCAATATCCATCGGTCAAATATAGGAAAGTCCACTGATCGAGTATGACAAAGTCCCCTGATCAAGTATAAAAAAGTCCCCTGGTCGAGTATAACAAAGTCCCCTGATCGAGTATAACAAAGTCCCCTGGTCGAGTATAACAAAACCCCCTCATCAAGTATAACAAAGGCCCCTAATCGAGTATAACAAAGTCCCCTGATTGAGTATAACAAAGTCCCCTGATCGAGTATAACAAAGTCCTCCGGTTGAGTATAACAAAGTCCCGTGATCGAGTATAACATATCCCCTGATAGAGTATAACAAAGTCCTCTGCTCGAGTATAAAAAAGTCCCCTAAAGGAGTATAACAAAGTCCCCTGCTCGAGTATAACAAATGCCCCTGATCGACTATAACAAAGGGCCTTCATCGAGTATAAGAAAGTCCATTGGTCAAGTATAAAAAAGTCCCCTGGTCGAGTATAACACAGTCCCTTCATCGTGTATAACAAAGTCCCCTGGTCGAGTATAGCAAAGTCCCATGATCAAGTATAACAAAGCCTTCTGATCGAGTATAACAAAGTCCCCTGATCGAATATAACAAAGCCCCCTGCACGAGTATAAGAAAGTCCTCTGATCGAGTATAACAAAGTCTCCTGATCGAGTATTACAAAGGCCCCTCATCGAGTCCAAAAAAGGCCCCTAATCAAGTATAACAAAGTCCCCTGATCGAGTATAACAAAGTCCCCTAATCGAGTATAACAAAGCCCCCTGGACGAGTATAACAAAGTTCCCTGATCGAGTTTAACAAAGTCCCATGATCGAGTATAACAAAGCCCCTGGTCCAGTATAACAAAGTCCCCTGATCGAGTATAACATATCCCCTGATCGTGTATTACAAAGTCTCCTGGCCCAGTATAACAAAGTCCCCAGATCGAGCGTAACAAAGTCCCCTAATCGACTATAACAAAGTCCCCAGGTCGAGTATAACAAAGGCCCTGATCGAATGAGACAAAGTCCCCTGATCGAGTATAACAAAGTCCCTGATCGAGTATAACAAAGCTCCCTGGACGAGTATAACAACAACCCCTGATCGTGTATAACAAAGTCCCCTGATCGAGTATTACATATCTCCTGATCGAATATAACAAAGTCCCTGGTGGAGTATAACAAAGTCCCCTGATCGAGTATCACAAAGGCCACTAATCGAGTATAACAAAGTCTCCTGATCGAGTATAACAAAGGCCCCTGGTCGAGTATAACAAAGTCCCCTGATCGAGTGTAACAAAAGTCCCCCTATCAAGTATAACAAAGTCCCCTGATCGAGTATAAAAAAGTTCCCTGGCCCAGTATAACAAAGTCCCTAGATCGAGCATACCAAAGTTCCCTGATCGAGTATAACAAAGTCCCCTGATCGAGTATAACAAAGCCCCCTAGACGAGTATAACAAAGTTCCCACATCAAGTATAAAAAAGTTCCCTAATCGAGAATAACAAAGCCCCTGGTCCAGTATAACAAAGTCCCATGATCAAGTATAACATATCCCCTGATAGAGTATAACAACGTCTCCTGGCCCAGTTTAACAAAGTCACCAGATCGAGCGTAACAAAGTCCCCTAATCGATTATAACAAAGTCCCCTGGTCGAGTATAACAAAGGCCCCTGATTGAGTAAGACAAAGTCCCCTGATCGAGCATCACAAAGTCCCCTGAACCGAGTATAACAAAGTCCCCTGATCGAGTAAAACATATCCCCTGATCGAGTATAAAAAGTCCCTGGTGGAGTATAACAAAGTCCCCTGGTCGAGTATAACAAAGTTTTCTAATCGAGTATAACAAAGGACCCTGGTTGAGTATAACAAAGTCCTCTGATCAAGTATAACAAAGTCTCCTAATCGAGTAAAACAAAGTCCCCTGATCGAGTATAACATATCCCCTGATCGAGTATAACAAAGTCCTCTGGTCGAGTATAACAAAGACCCCTGAACAAGTATAACAAAGTCCCCTGGTCGTGTATAACAAAGTCCAGTGATCGAGTATAACAAAGGCCCCTAATCGAGTATAGCAAAGTCCATTGGTCAAATAGAGAAAAGTCCACTGATCGAGTATGACAAAGTCCCCTGATCAAGTATAAAAAAGTCCCCTCGTCGAGTATAACAAAGCCCCCTGATCGATTATAACAAAGTCCCCAGATCGAGCATAACAATGTCCCCTAATCGATTACAACAAAGTCCCCTATTCGAGTATAACAAAGGGCCCTGATCGAGTAAGACAAAGTCCCCATCGAGCATAACAAAGTCCCCTAATCGATTATAACAAAGTCCCCTGGTCGAGTATAACAAAGTCCCTTGATCGAGTATAACAAAGTCCATTGGTCAAATATAGGAAAGTCCACTGATCGAGTATAACAAAGTCCCAGATCGCGCATAACAAAGTCCCCTGATCGATTTTAAAAAGTTCCCTGGTCGAGTATAGCAAAGGGACTGATCGAGTAAGACAAAGTCCCCTGATCGAGTATAACACAGTCCCCTAATCGAGTATAACAAAGCCCCCTGGGCGAGTATAACAACGTTCCCTGATCGAGTATTACAAAGTCTCATGGCCCAGTATAACAAAGTCCCCTCGAGTATAAAAAAGGCCCTGATCGAGTAAGACAAAATCCCCTGATCGAGTATAACAAAGTCCCCTAATCGAGTATGATAAAGCCGCCTACTCGAGTATAACAAAGTCCCCTGGTCGAGTGTAGCAAAGTCCATTGAAGGAGTATAACAAAGCCTCCACATCGAGTATAAGAAAGTCCCCTGATCGAGTATAACAAAGCCGCTTAATCGAGTATAACAAAGTCCCCTGGTCGAGTATAGCAAAGTCCCCTGTTCGAGTCTAACAAAGTCCCCTTATCGAGTATAACAAATTCCCCTTATCGAATATAACAAAGTCCCCTTATCGAGTATAACAAAGTCCCCTAATCGAGTATAACAAAGGTCCCTGGTCGAGTATAACAAAGTTCCCTGATCGAGTGTAACAAAAGTCCCCTGATCGAGAATAACAAAGTCCCATAATCAAGTATAAAAATATCCCCTGGTCTAGTGTAACAAAGTCCCCTGATCGAGTATAACAAAGTCCCCTAATCAAGTATGACAAAGTCCCCTGATCAAGTATAACAAAGGCCCCTCATAGAATATAACAAAGTCCATTGGTCAAATATAGGAATGTCCACAGATCGAGTATGACAAAGTCCCCTGATCAAGTATAAAAAAGTCCCCTGGTCGAGTATAGCAATGTCCCCTGGTCGAGTATAACAAAGTCCCTTGATCGAGTGTAACAAAAGTCCCCTGATCAAGTATAACAAAACTCCCCTGATCGAGTAAAACAAAGTCCCCTAATCAAGTATAAAAATGTCCCTTGGTCCAGTGTAACAAAGTCCCCTGATCGAGTATAACAATTTCCCCTAATCAAGTATAACAAAGTCCCCTGATCAAGTATAACAAAGGCCCCTCATAGAGTATAACAAAGTCCATTGGTCAAATATAGGAAAGTCCACAGATCGAGTATGACAAAGTCCCCTGATCATGTATAATAAAGCCCCCTGATCGAGTATAACATATCCTCTGATCGAGTATAACAAAGTCCTCTGGTCGAATATGACAAAGGCCCCTGGTCGAGTATAACAAAGTCCCTTGATCGAGTGTAACAAAAGTCCCCTGATCAAATATAACAAAACTCCCCTGATCGAGTAAAACAAAGTCCCCTAATCAAGTATAAAAATGTCCCCTGGTCCAGTGTAACAAAGTCCCCTGATCGAGTAAAAAAAAGTCCCCTGGTCGATTATAGCAAGTCCCCTGGTCGAGTATAACAAAGCCCCCTCATCGAGTATAACAAAGGCCACTAATCGAGTATAACAAAGTCCCCTTTAGAGTATAACAAAGTCCCCTTTAGAGTATAACAAAGTCCCCTGATCGAGTATAACAAAGTCCCCTAGTTGAGTATAACAAAGTCCCTTGATCAAGTATAACATATTCCCTGATTGTATATAACAAAGTCCTCTGGTCGAGTATAAAAAAGTCCCCTGATCGTTTATAACAAAGTCCCCCGGTCGAGTAGAGCAAAGGGCCCTGATCGAGTAAGACAAAGTCCCCTGATCGAGTATAACAAAGTCCCATGATCGAGTATAAAAAAGCCCCCGAGACGAGTAAAACAAAGTCGTCTGATCGAGTATAACAAAGTCCCCTAATCGAGTATAACAAAGACCCCTGGTCGACTATAGCAAAGTCCCCTGGTCGAGTATAACAATGCCTCCTCATCGAGTATAACAAAGTCCCCTAATCAAGTATAACAAAGTCCCCTAATCGAGTATAACAAAGACCCTGGTCGAGTATAACAAAGTCCCTTAATCGAGTATAACAAAGTCCCCTGGTCGACTATAGCAAAGTCCCCTGGTCGAGTATAACAAAGGCCCCTCATCGAGTATAACAAACTCCATTGGTCAAGTATAAAAAAGTTCCCTGGTCGAGTATAACAAAGTCCCCTAATCGAGTATAACAAAGTCCCCTTTTCGAGTATAGCAAAGTCCCCTGATGGAGTATGACAAAGCCTCCTGATCGAGTATAACAAAGTCCCCTAATCGAGTATAACAAAGCCCCCTGTTCGAGTATAACGAAGTCCCCTGGTCGAGTATAGCAAAGTCCCATCATCGAGTATAACAAAGCCTCCTGATCGAGTATAACAAAGTCCCCTGATCGAGTATAACAAAGTCCCCTGTTCGAGACTAACAAAGTCCCCTTATCGAATATAACAAATTCCCCTTATCGAGTATAACAAAGTCCCCTTATCGAGTATAACAAAGTCCCCTAATCGAGTATAACAAAGGCCCCTGGTCGAGTATAACAAAGTTCCCTGATCTAGTGTAACAAAAGTCCCCTGATCGAGAATAACAAAGTCCCCTAATCGAGCATAAAAATGTCCCCTGGTTCAGTGTAACAAAGTCCCCTGATCGAGTATAACAAAGTTCCCTAATCAAGTATAACAAAGTCCCCTGATCGAGTTTAACAAAGTCGCCTGATCGAGTATAACATATCCTCTGATCGAGTATAACAAAGTCCTCTGGCCGAGTATGACAAAGTCCACTGATCGAGTATAACAAAGTCCCCTGGTCGAGTATAACAAAGTCCCCTGATCGAGTATAACCAAGGCCCCTCATCGAGTTTAGCAAAGTCCATTGGTTAAATATAGGAAAGTCCACTAATCGAGTATAACAAAGTCCCAGATCGAGCATAACAATGTCCCCTGATCGATTATAACAAAGTCCCCTGGTCGAGAATAGCAAAGGGCCCTGATCGAGTAAGACAAAGTCCCCTGATCGAGTATAACAAAGTCCCCTAATCGAGTATAACAAAGCCCCCTGGACGAGTATAACAAAGTTCCCTGATCGAGTATAACAGAGTCCTATGATCGAGTATAATAAAGTCCCCTGGTCCAGTATAACAAAGTCCCCTGATCGAGTATAACATATCCCCTGATCGAGAATTACAAAGTCGCCTGGCCCAGTATAACAAAAACCCCAGATCGAGCGTAACAAAGTCCCCTGATCGATTATAACAAAGTCCCCAGGTCGAGTATAACAAAGGCCCTGCCAAGAATGAGACAAAGTCCCCTGATCGAGTATAACAAAGTCCCCAAATCGAGTATAACAAAGCCCCCTGGACGAGTATAACAAAGACCCCTGATCGTGTATAACAAAGTCCCCTGATCGAGTATAACCAAGGCCCCTCATCGAGTTTAGCAAAGTCCATTGGTCAAATATAGGAAAGTCCCCTGATCGAGTGTAACAAAAGTCCCCTGATCAAGAATAACAAAGTCCCCTGATCGAGTATAAAAATGTCCCCTGGTCCAGTGTAACAAAGTCCCCTGATCGAGTATAAAAAAGTTCCCTGGCCCAGTATAACAAAGTCCCTAGATCGAGCATACCAAAGTTCACTGATCGAGTATAGCAAAGTCCCCTGATCGAGTATAACAAAGCCCCCTAGACGAGTATAACAAAGTTCCCTCATCGAGTAAAACAAAGTCCCCTAATCGAGTATAACAAAGTCCCCTGGTCCAGTATATCAAAGTCCCCTGATCAAGTATAACATATCCCCTGATAGAGTATAACAACGTCTCCTGGACCAGTTTAACAAGTCCCCAGATCGAGCATAACAAAGTCTCCTAATCGATTATAACAAAGTCCCCTGGTCGAGTATAACAAAGGGGCCCGATCGAGTAAGACAAAGTCCCCTGATCGAGCATAACAAAGTCCCCTGTTCCTAGTATAACAAAGCCCCCTGGACGAGTATAACAAAGTCCCCTGAACCGAGTATAACAAAGTCCCCTGATCGAGTAAAACATATCCCCTGATCGAGTATAAAGAAGTCCCTGGTGGAGTATAACAAAGTCCCCTGGTCGAGTATTGCAAAGTCCCCTCATCGAGTATAACAAAGGCCCCTCATCGAGTATAACAAAGTCCTCTGATCAAGTATAACATAGTCCCCTAATCGAGTAAAACAAAGTCCCCTAATAGAGTATAACAAAGGCCCCTGGTCGAGTATAACAAGTTCCCTAGTCGAGTGTAACAAAAGTCCCCTGATCGAGTATAACAAAGTCCCCTGATCGAGTATAAAAATGTCCCCTGGTCCAGTGTAACAAAGTGCCCTGATCGAGTATAAAAAAGTTCCCTGGCCCAGTATAATAAAGTCCCTAGATCGAGCATACCAAAGTCCCCTGATCGTTTATAACAAAGTCCCCCGGTCGAGTATAGCAAAGGGCCCTGATCGAGAAAGACAAAGTCCCCTGATCGAGTATAACAAAGTCCCATGATCGAGTATAAAAAAGCCCCCTAGACGAGTATAACAAAGTCGTCTGGTCGAGTATAACAAAGTCCCCTAATCGAGTATAACAAAGTCCCCTGGTCGACTATAGCAAAGTCCCCTGGTCGAGTATAACAAAGCCTCCTCATCGAGTATAACAAAGTCCCCTAATCGAGTATAACAAAGTCCCCTAATCGAGTATAACAAAGATCCTGGTCGAGTATAACAAAGTCCCTTAATCGAGTATAACAAAGTCCCCTGGTTGACTATAGCAAAGTCCCCTGGTCGAGTATAACAAAGGCCCCTCATCGAGTATAACAAACTCCATTGGTCAAGTATAAAAAAGTTCCCTGGTCGAGTATAACAAAGTTCCCTAATCGAGTATAACAAAGCCCCCTTTTCGAGTATAGCAAAGTCCCCTGATGGAGTATGACAAAGCCTCCTGATCGAGTATAACAAAGTCCCCTAATCGAGTATAACAAAGCCCCCTGTTCGAGTATAACGAAGTCCCCTGGTCGAGTATAGCAAAGTCCCCTCATCGAGTATAACAAAGCCTCCTGATCGAGTATAACAAAGTCCCCTGATCGAGTATAACAAAGTCCCCTGTTCGAGTCTAACAAAGTCCCCTTATCAGTATAACAAATTCCCTTATCGAGTATAACAAAGTCCCCATCGAGTATAACAAAGTCCCCTAATCAGAGTATAACAAGGCCCCTGGTCGAGTATAACAAAGTCCCCTGATCGAGTTTATAAAGTCGCCTGTATAACATATCCTCTGATCGAGTATAACAAAGTCCTCTGGCCGAGTATGACAAAGTCCCCTGATCGAGTATAACAAAGTCCCCTGGTCGAGTATAACAAAGTCCCCTGGTCGAGTATAACAAAATTCCATGATCGAGTGTAACAAAAGTCCCCTGATCGAGAATAACAAAGTCCCCTAATCGAGCAAAAAAATGTCCCCTGGTTCAGTGTAACAAAGTCCCCTGATCGAATATAACAAAGTCCCCTAATCAAGTATGTTACGAGTTGGGGATTTAGAATATAGTTATACGTCTACCCAGATCCCAACAGGTAACAACAATAAAAAAAAAAACAAAGACAATCGGACTATAAAAGGGTAGACAAAGGATGCGAGTTTTCGTTGTATATAATAGAGTACCATAAATCCCTTAACAAAATATTCAGCTTATAAATTACCCTTAACCAAACTTAACCTAAACATTAACAGTATATACATATTAATACAACATAAACAATTTTGAAGCAAGTGGACGTGGGGGAGGTAATACAAGATACATGTACTTAAGTGAGGAGCTGAGATGGCTGACGATTAAGGCTGAGTATTGTAGAAGACGGTAGGTAGTCACTGCACGTAGGTTTAGAGGATAGATGATCCTGTGGTCACTTCCCAGAGCCAAGTCCTCTCCTCGAATTGGAGCTGACAAAGAAGACTTTGAGGAGGTGACGCAACCCAGGATATGGAGAAGGGAAACCTCGGAGTGGTAACTAAGACGAGTCATACTCGTGTCTCGTCCCTAGATGGCGTTGCTCGTGGTGCTGGGTAGGTAGATCAGGACAATAGATGGCGTGGTTCGTAGTGCTGGGTGGAGGGGTTCGTAACACCCCCCCTCCAAAGACCTCCGTAGCGCTGGCGCGAAGGAGGTGATCAACTGGTGCGTCTGGAGAGTAGCTGCTGCATTTCCACTGGAGCTCGGGATAAGGAGTCTGCAATCAGGTTATCGACCCCCTTTATGTGCCGGACTTGTAGATTATAGGGCTGGGTGAGGAGAGCCCAGCGGAGGATTCGCTGGTTGGAGGTCTTGTTGGTTTGGATGAACGTGAGTGGGTTATGGTCGGTGAAGACTAGGGTTGTTTGTGGGCAAGACTGGAAGTAACATTCAAACTTCTTTATTGCCAACACCAGAGCCAAGGCCTCCTTCTCTATGGTCGAGTAGTTGGTCTGATGTTTTTTCAACTTGGCGGAGTAATATGCCACAGGGTGAAGGACATCAGTGGTTGGGTCGGGTTGTAGGAGCACAGCCCCAACTCCGACACCACTAGCGTCGATTTGCAGATGGAAGGGCAAGGTGTAGTCAGGGGGGTGGACTACAGGCTTGGAGGCAAGAAAGGCTTTGAGGCAGTGGAAAGACTGGTCGCACCTCTGGTTCCAGGCAGTGGAGAGAAAGACTGGTCGCACCTCTGGTTCCAGATGTAAGGAACCGCAGAACTGGTAAGGTCTGTGAGGGGTCCGGCCACGCTGGAGAAGTTACTGCAGAACCGACGGTAGTAGCCGCACATCCCCAGGAAGCGCATGAGTTCCTTCCTCGTCCTTGGAGTGGGAAAGGACAAGATGGCTCTAACGTTTGCGTCCTTGGGTCTCACCATACCATGCCCAACGATGTGTCCCAGGTAAGTCACTGAGGCCCGGCCAAAAGCAGATTTAGCCAGGTTTATGGTGAATCCAGTCTCTTGCAGTCGTGCAAACAGTATCTCCAAACGCACCAGATGTTCGTCCCAGCTGTCCGACACCACCACCAGGTCATCCAGGTAGGCGAACGTCCCACCTAAGTCTTGAATTAGGAAGTTGATGGCCCTCTGGAATGTGGCCGGAGCATTAGAAAAGCCAAACGCCATAACCAAATATTGAAAAAAGACAAATGGAGTTATAAATGCCGAGATTATTTTGGCCTATCCGTGTTGCAGTCCCACTTGATAATATCTTTCAATAAGTCCGTACTGATAAATTTGGCACAACCTATGCTGTCTATTATATCTTCAATCAAAAGGTAAAGGAGTAGGAGTCTGAGACAGTGACCTGGTTCACTTTACGATAATCGGTACAGAAACGAAAAGGGCCATCGGGTTTTGGAATGAGAAGGCAAGGTGAAGCCCAGGGGGAGGTACTAGGCTCAGCTAAGTTATGTTTTAACAAAAAATCTACCTCCTTTTTCATAATCTCTTTTTTTTTGTGGATTTAGTCGATAGGCTGATTGCCTAATGGGTTGTACATCATCCGAGATTAGCTTAATATCATGTTTAAGTATATTGCAAAACCCTGGGAGGTCTGATGTGACTTTAGGAAATGTTGATAATAACTTAGTGAGATCTTTTGCTTGAGATGGATTCAGAACAGAAAAATACTCATCAAAGTTGTTGAGTATGTGACTGTTAGTAGGGTTTTCTTTAGAAGTCTAGAATTCTCCAATAGGTCCATGTCATCTGTCTCCCGCTCCGGCCCTGACAAAACCGTATGCAATACAAGGTTGACTTATAGCCTCTGGGATGTCTTCCACTCTGACTGCCTGGAATGGTAAGTTTCATGAATTAATGTGAACAAGTTGTGAATCTTTTCTGCGATCAGGGTATGGACTATATAGTTGAAGGAGATAGTTTATTAGCAACTATATAGGGACCGATAAACTTGCTTTTAGGGAGAGCCTGGAATGGGTGAAAAGTAACACTTTTGTCACCTGGAGAAAAATGATCTTTTAACTAATTTGGGTTGGGACTTCACCATTTTTTCTTGGACTTTTTTAAGTTTGACGAACAGTGGTTGGGACTTCGGTTAATTTGTCCCTTAAAGTGTCAATGTATTGGGAAACTGTTGCGAGCTTAATAGATGGAGTGTCAAACCACTGCTCCTTTACTATTTTAGGGGTCCCTTATTTGTCTCCCATATAGTAACTCGAACGGGGAAAACCAGCGGCTCTGGGGACATTCCTGATGGCAAGAGTATGAGTCTATGCTTTCATCCCATTCCTTTTGGTGTTCCATACAGTATTTTTTAGCATTGATTTGAAAGTTTTGATGGAACCGTTCCAAGCAACCTTGGGATTGTGGGCGGTAAGCCGAAAAGATTGCTCGTAAAATTGGTGTCCTGATCGGATTAGATCTCTTTAGGAATGCCCACTGAAGTGAAAAGGTGCAAAAGATGTTTGATTACATTTTTTGAAGTGATGCTTTTAAGGGAAAAGCCTCAGGATAACGTGTACTGGTATCCATAACTGTGAGCAGGAATTGATTTCCCTTCTTAGTCTTTAGTAATGGGCCCACACAATCCACAACAATCTTTTCAAATGGTGTAGAAAATACTGGGATGGGCTTAATGGGAGCTGCTGGTATACTTTCATTTGGTTTTCCTACCATTTGACAAATATGACAAGATTTTAGGTATTTTGACACATCCTTCCTAAGTCCAGGCCAATAATAGTGTTGGAGGAGCTTTTTATATGTTTTCAGGATTCCCAAATGTCCTGAAATACCATCATGGGCAAGGGCAATTAATGCTGGTCTGACTGAGGTGGGAATTACCACTTGATGTATTTCAGACCACGTGTCTAGATGGGCAAGCTCAGGGGGCCTATAGGCCCTCATCAAAAACCCTTCATGATAATAAAAACACGGAAGGGTGTTAAAATCTTCACCCTCTCAACTACTGCATGATGAAGTTTAGTCAAAGATGGATCAGATTATTTGGGCTTCAACGAGCTCATCCTTACTAGTGTCTTATTGTACAGATCTTCTGTGGGTAGGGAAAAATGAGGTGGTTTTTAGACGAAGGGGCCATTTCGCACTCTCTGTGACCGGGTGACGGCTTTAAGATGGGAAAAAGATGAGAATAGTTTCTTTAAGGTCAGTGGTGGAGTTGACAGGTAGGGGAGAATGGAAACTGTCTTTATCGTGAACCACCCTAAATCTCCTACCAAGTCGTACCAATAATAATAAATGAATGCACTTTTACAGGCATTGGATTGTACCCTTATGAGCTATTTACTTCGGTAATCAAGGGACATTGGAGTTTTAGCTAAAGGATAGGAAGAATGGGATGAGAGATCTGAAATTAGAACACTCTCATTAGTAAATGCGGTAGATATATCAGGAATGACGTTAAACAGGAGGATAGATTGTGCTGCGCCCGTGTCACGTAGTATACGAATAGGGAAAGAACGAGACCCCTCTATGATTGAAATTTTCCCTCATAGGTGAATGAAGAGAAGAGATCCTGATAGGGCCTTTCCACATTGTTGGTTGCTATTGGTTTGAATTTGGGATCCAGGGAACTACTTTTAGAAGTTCGACACTTTGGGTGTTTACAAGTCTGGATCGTATGGCCTGGGTTTTTACAGTAAGAACAAGTAAACTTGGTTGCATCAGGGGGGGTAGGTGTGGGACCTTTCGACCTACCACTCACGCCCCCAAGGTTATCATCAGAGGAGGACCTAACATGTCAGAGTACCACGTTCTCTACTGCCCAGTAGCTCCTGCTCAGCGTACATGTACAGCTCAGCAGCACACTAAATTAACATCTCCGCTCCTCCACATACTTCAAGATGTGAAATGGTATCTTGCTCTTCCACTCCTCCAGGACTACCAAATTTGCTAAAATCCTGGTGATGTGGAGGTCTCTCATATCTAACCACATAAAAACTGACTTTTCTTGAGCCAAACTCAGCAGGGTGTGGGAAAATAGTTTTGATTGGTTACCCAGAAACTTCTGCCGGTATCCATCTGTGATAGCATAAGAGGTGAGGATATTCTTTTTTACGTTATCATAGTCATCAGTCTGGTCTAAACAGTTATAAACTCTACGAGCCTTACCATATAATTTAGGAACTAACACTGACACCCACTGGTCCTTTGGCCACTCATTCTTCCCGGCTATTTTCTCAAAAGTCCTAAATGACCCGTCCATATCGGATTCATCAAACCCAGGAACAAGGGAAGAAGCAGTAGCAGGGTTAAAAGCAGCTAGTTTCTCTCTTAATGCCACTTCCTTTGATCTAAACTCCGATGTTAAGGTGACTTCTATCTCTCTTACCTGTAGTTCTTTCAGTCTAACCTCCTGCTCCAACTTGGCCCGTTCCATCATTTCCTCATGCTCCAACTTGGCCTGTTCCGACCTTCCCTCATGCTCCAACTTGTGCTCCAACTTGGCCTGTTCCGACTCCTGCTCCAACTCCAGTTCTTTCATTTTGATTTGGAACTCGAACCTAGCTCGTTCCAGTTCTAAGGCGTCTATTCGTTGTGTTTCTTGTTGAGGGCTAGCCAGACCTGAAGCAACTTCTGAGTGAGGAGGGGTGGTGGATAGTGGTTGAAGTTTCTTGGACATGGGCGTTAATCTGTCAACAGCGGATTCTTTTAAAACTTCATGTTGAACCAGCACTTCAATCACATGATTTTTTAACATTTCCTTAGTCAGTTGCTGTGAAAATGGGATATTATAATAGTTGGCTATTTCTTTCATTCTTTCTTCAGGATATTAACACGTAATTTAGCTACGGAAGGATTTTCAATAAAATCCTGGAGATCAAAACCTGAGGTGGCCATTGTTAAGAAAAATAGGATAAATTAACTAATGGTCAAAAGATAAGATAAGTGGATAACCCTAGAAAATATCACGACAGTGGATAACCAGAAAGTCCCAGAAACTAACCAAGTTATACCTAGGGAAATTACACTTATGATTATTGTTCTTCTGAGAAGATCCTTAGATAAGGATAAGAGACTTGAAAGAGGTAGGGCGTATTACGGCATTAATATAAAGATCGGGATTAACAACC
>NW_024722104.1:0-11852 GCF_018991925.1 Homarus americanus | reverse complement strand
TTTGACAGTGTCACATTCAATAATATAGTGCTTTAAAGGTGTATCACAAAGTTTACATGCTGAGTGTTCCGGTATGGGTACAGCGTTACTAACTAGCCAGATGTGTCTGTATCCTAACCTAATTCTGGCCACGACTACATCACACAGGCAAGTTGTTTGGACACTCTTCCTAGCCCCCTTGGTCCCTGTTCACCTACCTACTGTAGCAGTAAGTAGGTACCTGTTGTAAATCGAAAGGTTGCCAATTCGTAATCAGGGAAAGTTGATTGAGCTTCTAAACTTGAACTGACATAATCCGAGGAGTGGTGATCCGAGGATCACAGACACTATCTCTCCCACTACAAATCCCTTCCTAACCTCCTGCTCCTTCCTCTGTCCTCCCCAAATTTAACCATGCTATCGCAAAGGTAATAATACAGGTAGAGACAACAACATATTTTCCTATTGTCTTATTATATATTAATAACAGAAACGCTGCCGCCATCCCGGAGGCTATACATTGTCTCACTGTTCATTACCTCCACAATTCTTCCTCTTACTTCTTCTTCCATCAATACTTTATTAACGGTGTATGTAAGTTTCACCATGTATTGCACTACAGCGGTAGAGCAAAGTATATTTTGTTAGCAATAAACCAAAAGCATATTTTATGGCCTAATCATCACTACATAGAACACCACCCACAAAGCATGATACTAGTAGACCACAAACTGCTATAAACACCCAAAGCATATTTTATTGCCTAATCATCACTACATAGAACACCACTCATAAAGCATGATACTATTAGACCACAAACTGCTATAAACCCCAATAATATAATAGACTATACTAGTGACTATAATTGTGTTACCCAATATTTTACGAAATAATACTATAAAACATAATAATAAACACACTATTAGTGTATATTAGTTGAATGCACAATCTGATGAGAAGTAAAAAAAAAAACAACAACATAACAATAACCTATAAAGAGTGTAGAGTATTTTTGTGCAAACTATTATACTAGTAGATGGTCTAAGATAACTGTATGTGAAGGAAAAGGTGTGCTCTCCACTCAAACTTTCTTTTTATGAAATCTCCTACTCCCCAGCTGAGCGGTATGCCCAATGGGAAACAAAACGTGGCACATAACACGCCGCCCGCCAGCTCTGGCTCGGTGAATAGGATTCAGTAATCGGGCGGAGTATAAACAACACCGCCGCCAATGTGCTCCTCCCATCTCTGAGGAAATCTGGCGGGCAACTTAGTATTATATTAGTATGTAATAATAATAACAATAACAATAATAATAATAATACTAATAATAATATGAATAATAATAATATTAATAATAATAATATTAATAATAATAACATGCAATTACATTTTATAACACATACTAACAAAATAGTGTATAGCCTACTATACTTAACTATAATAGGTTAGGTTGCGTAGGAGGATCTAAAAAGTACAGTAGTATACACACACACACACACACACACATACATATAGACAACAAACTAAATTAGAAACCACACGTCAGTGAAGTTATCAAATCCTCCAGTTTCTGTCTCCACCTCCTACGCCGACTCAAGTCCCTCGGTGTTCCTGCACACGAGCTCCTCAGTGTTTACATAACATTCATACTTCCCAAGCTCACCTATGCCTCCTCCACCTGGTCTTCCTCCCTAAATGCCACACAACGTAAACACCTAGAAAAAGTGCAAAAGAGGCCATGCAAGATTATTCTCTACCCTTCCTACTCCACATATCAAGAAGCGCTCAACACACTGACCGACCCTTTAGACTCTCACTGACCATCACCACGACCTCATCTGCAAATTTGGTAAGAAGCTTCTACACCATCCCCGACACCGGCTCCTACTACCACCTGAGATCCCTAGTCCGAGAATTGCTCTTCGACACCACAACCGCCTCCAGCCCATACGTGCACGAACTGATCTCTATAAGAACAGCCCAGTCCCAACCATTGTAAAAATTATCGATAACTTGTAATAAATCAGTGTACTCACTCCCAGTAAACACTACTCCTTGCACTGTCACTATGTTGAAATGAACTGTAGTTTGAGCTTTTCCCCAGCTAGTTATTATATGTCTTATTTGTGTCACTCATGTTACTTGTATATTATTTGTAATTCGTAACCCATTCCCCAAATATGTAACTGTATATTTTCAGCCTTCTGGCTGCCAAGCACTTTCAATAAACCGTTAATTATTATTATTATTATTATTTATATGTTGGCCGATACCAACTCACTCCCCTGAACCCTCCTCCCCACCGGACTATCAACAAGTTCTTGCCATAAGGTACTATCTCATTTGGCAAAGGAATGGAACCAGTGATGAATAGTGGTGAACAGTGCTTAACTCAGTGAAAAACAACTCGGCAGCTGAGTCTTACCCAAGCTAGCTAACCACCTTCACACAGTGAGGTCCCAGGTACCCGGTTATACGTCCCCTGAGACTCCACGATAGAGAGGCCTGGGACCACACCTCACCCACTTGAATGAGTGAGTCATGTGGACCACGTGGTGTCCCCAAGATGCTACGACACCACGTAGTGAATGTTTTGCTACAGCATCATCATGTGAAGTTCCTCATAACACCATCTGTGAGGTAACTGCTACATCATCAGGCCCCTCATAACGCCATCTGTGAGGGAGTTACTACACTACGTGTCTGGTGTTCAACACCTCACCTTACATGATCTATGCGTGCAAACATTAATCTGTATGTTCACTGTGTGCTCCTTCACCTTTCTCTAATGAGGGCTTTTTTTAAACCACCAATTTATGATGTACTAAGTCATTTGTGTCCAATGTATACTTTCGAAAAGCCCTTGTTTGGGGAAGGTAGGAGAGAGTAGTCGTCATTAGTGTCCAAGCCACATTATTTATTTCTATATATAAGTAATGCAGGCTGGTTTTTAAATACCTCAATCCCCTAACGGTGCCGTTTGTATATTAAGAAATACCGAAGCCATACAGTACAACACCAGCGAATATGAAGTATCACTGTAACCGGCAACTGTTACTCACTCATACCTACATACATATAGAGAGTCTTTACAGAATGATAGCAGACACGAGGAAGACGAACAACAAGAGGAGAGTTAGAAGAAAATCAACTTCAAGCTAAGAAGAAGAATACCAAGACATTTCCTCCAAACAAGAAAACAACACACACACAATCAAGCCGACCAAACACTGAGAAACCATGGCGGAACCCAACATGCACCGGACGCTTGACCTGACTCTGTCCTGCCGCATCCAGGCAAGTTGCTGCTTAAAGTCCCTCACGCAAGCGCTGTTTAGCCACTGCACCTATTCTCTCCTCCTAAAATTCACTTCAACCCCCCCTGTCACTAGCATGTTATGTATGTATGTATGAATGATAACTGCAACTTTGCGTATTAAAACTCATTACTCTTACCGAAGTAATATAGTGCGTGGTTATGTTATGTCATGTTAGGATAGATTATAAACTACATTGGGTTACATTTCGTGAGGTTCGGTGACGCTACAGGAAGTTAGGTGAGGTACCTGGAGGTTAGGTGAATGTTGACTGACTGACTGACAATTATTAGGAAGTGGTTCCAACACGTTCACACACAACCTATACTCATACCACAAGTCCAGAATTAGAGAGGATCATGTTATTGGATATATTTTCAACGATTTACTCAGTGTCTAACCAACTCTTTAGCGATTTAAATGTGGACCTAAAATTAGGTCCGTATATTTGTTTGTCGTGGTGGTGGTGGTGGTGTGCGCCCGTCCATCAGGTTGATTAACCACCAAAACCATAAAGGGTGCGGCCCTGCCGTTTCAGGGCATACACCACATCCATGGCGGTGACGGTCTTCCTTTTTGCGTGCTCGGTGTAGGTGACGGCGTCACGGATGACGTTCTCCAGAAACACCTTGAGGACGCCGCGGGTCTCCTCGTAGATGAGGCCGGATATACGTTTAACACCTCCACGCCGAGCTAGACGACGAATGGCGGGCTTGGTGATACCCTGGATGTTGTCACGAAGCACCTTACGATGACGCTTGGCGCCACCCTTTCCAAGTCCCTTGCCTCCTTTGCCTCGTCCAGTCATGTTGTTGTGGTTGCTACTACAGGTGGTCCTGGTGTGGCTTCGCGAATCGAATCGAAAAATGCTAGTGACAGGGGGGAAGGAGGTTCAGGAGAAGAATAAAGGGAGGATTGAAGTGAATTTTAGGAGGAGAGAACAGATGCAGTGGCTAAACACCGCTTGCGTGAGGGATTATAAGATGGGGGCAGCAGCAACAACCCGGCTGGACGCGGCAGGGAGGCGACAAGACAAGGCCAGGCTAGCGTCAGGTCAAGCGTCAGGTCAAGCGTCAGGTCAGGCGTCAGGTGCGTGTTGGGTTGGGCAATGGATGTTCAGTGCTTGGTCGGCTTGGTTGTGTTTTGGTTTCTTGTGTGGAGGGGATGTCTTGGTCTTCTTAGCTTGATGTCGATTTTCTTCTCTCTCTCCTTCTCTTCTTGCTCTCTTGAATTGTCCATTCGTTTGTGTTTGGGTCTTCTTGTTCGTCTTCCTCGTATTTTAAGTCCTCATAGGTGTGGAAGAATTCAGAGAGGGAGAGGTTGACCACGTGGGCTTCAGCACCACTGGCCGCGTGGGCTTCAGCACCACGGGCCACGTGGTGTTCTTGGTTCTGTGTGGTGGGCTGCTTCTGTTGAGTTTTCTTTTCTTGGTTTTTCTTTACTGCTGGTTTTTTCTTTTCTTGGGAGCGTACAGCAAGGAGGGCCTCTTTGTAGCTCAGTTTTTTCTCAAGACGAGCCTTGGCTACCCTGCATTCCTCCTTCCATCTGGGGCAGGTCCGGTCGGCGGAGGAGTGTGGGCCACCACAGGCAACGCATTTTTTCTCTGTGTTGGGGCAGGCCGTGTAGCGGTGTCCAGGGCTGCCACACATGGAGCAGGTGTCTTCCTGCGCCTCACACTTGTTTACAGTGTGTCCATAGTGCTGGCATTTGTAACACCGTTTCGGTCTTCAGTAGGGCTTGACTGGCATAGTTACCCACGCCAGTTGAGCTTCCTTGGGTAGGGTGGAGTGGTGTCCGATGAGGGCAGTGGTGTCGGACAGCTTTTTCACAACTTGGAGCTGCTGCTCCTTGAGGAGCTCACTCAGCTCTGCTTTGTCCATGTGGGCAATTTCGGCGTGGGAGATTACACCCAGCTTCAAGTTGTCCCACATGAAGGCAAACATTTTAAAAGGAATGCCGTTGATGTCTGGGATCTCCGCGAGTTGAGAGGGCATGCCCATCTCGGCGAAGGTGATCTTGATGTCACCATGGAGCTTTAGGCGTTCTACCTTGGTGACCCCCACGATCCCATTAGCTTCGAAAAACTTCTGGAGAACTAGGAGGTTTAGTTTCTTGGGGCAGGTCGGCGTGTCCGGGCGTATCCGCGCCACGTTAACAAACTCGTATCCGTTCATGGTGAGGGAGAGAGAGTGTGTGGCTTCGCCCACGGTTTGGTGGGAGTAGGTGGCGTGCTGTGGACGCAGCGGTAGTATCGTTCATCCAAGGCCGTCCCTCCCTCTTGGAGGTGGGGCGTAGCTTGCGGATGACGCATGCGGCACTCGTGGCCAATGAGGTGGCCACTGAGGTGGAGAATGTCTGTATATAAGCCCGCCCGCCTGCCGGGCCGCCCGTATTGACTATTTCGTCGTCGAGATGTCCCGTACTAAACAGACTGCCCGCAAGTCCACTGGAGGCAAGGCTCCACGGAAGCAGCTTGCCACCAAGGCAGCTCGCAAGTCCGCCCCAGCCACCGGTGGTGTCAAGAAGCCCCATCGTTACAGGCCCGGAACCGTCGCCCTTCGTGAGATCCGTCGTTACCAGAAGAGCACAGAGCTACTCATCAGGAAGCTGCCCTTCCAGCGCCTGGTGCGTGAGATCGCCCAGGATTTCAAGACTGACCTGCGCTTCCAGTCGCCTGCCGTCATGGCTCTGCAGGAAGCCTCTGAGGCTTACCTGGTGGGTCTTTTCGAGGACACCAACCTGTGTGCCATTCACGCCAAGCGCGTTACCATCATGCCCAAGGACATCCAGCTGGCCCGGCGCATCCGCGGAGAGCGTGCTTAAGTCCTCTTCCTTGGGAAAAAGAAAAAGCACAACAAAACCTACCAGACATCTATAACTCGGCCCTTCTCAGGGCCAAAGAACTGTTCTGAAGATAATTGTCATGACAATCGAAATGGTTGGTGGTAGGAGAGCGTTAATTTCGGTTACCCAAATCGCCTAACGGTAAGTTGGTAACATTCGTGCAGGCACGAATGTATAGTAGGTCATCAATTCGGGAGGTGGGTGGGGGCAAAAAACAAGAGCTAGTAACAAATTAATATATAAAGAATAAGTAAGTAAATAAATAACTAAAATAAAAGAAAATTCAATAAAATAAAATAAAATGAATTGTTTACATGAAATAGGCGTGCTGCAAACAAGAAATGAAACCCAAACACACTCCATGTATGTCACTTTGCAGTGGGTGTAAAAGTACTCCACGCAGAATTTATTTATTTATTTATAATGTTTCGATTTAGTCCTGTTTCTACGCCAATAGAGAATGCAGATTATTATAATTTTTTTTTATTTATTTCCCTCTCAATATATCACTGTCGGTAACTGTCTCTTTAACATGTAACTGTGGCTCCGAAGGAGACGATTAAGTTGTAGTAGTGGGATGGCGTGTTTGTTGTGCACAAGTAACCTCTTACTTGGAAGAGGTGTACTTGGTGACAGCCTTGGTGCCCTCAGACACGGCATGCTTGGCCAGTTCACCGGGCAGCAAGAGTCGGACAGCTGTCTGGATTTCCCGACTTGTAATGGTGGAGCGTTTGTTGTAGTGCGCCAGGCGGGAAGCCTCGGCAGCGATGCGCTCGAAGATGTCGTTCACGAAAGAGTTCATGATGGACATAGCTTTGGAGGAGACTCCTGTGTCGGGGTGCACTTGCTTCAGTACCTTGTAGATGTAGATGCTGTAGCTTTCCTTTCTCCTGCGCTTCTTCTTCTTGTCACCCTTGGCAATGGCCTTCTGGGCCTTTCCAGCCTTCTTGGCAGCCTTTCCGGAAGTTTTGGGAGGCATGGCGGCACAGTTACTCGTGGCGCGGAGCGAGAGAATTGAAAACTGGCCCGACTAACTTTTCCTTATATACCGAGCGGGCCGCTCAGGATCAGACTGGCTGCAGCTACGGCTCTCTTACATTGGTTGGGTCTGCGAGACGGCCACCTGGCCTGATCCTGAGCTTGGTATAAAAGACCAAGGTGGCGGGCGGAAATTTAACTCCTATCACGAAAAGCAGCAGCAGCGACATGTCAGGACGCGGCAAGGGAGGCAAGGTGAAGGGCAAGTCAAAGTCCCGTTCTAGCAGGGCCGGACTCCAGTTCCCCGTGGGTAGGATCCACCGTCTCTTGCGTAAAGGCAACTATGCTGAGCGTGTTGGTGCAGGTGCCCCTGTGTACCTTGCAGCCGTCATGGAGTACCTGGCAGCAGAAGTGCTCGAGCTGGCCGGTAACGCCGCCCGCGACAACAAGAAGACCTGCATTATCCCGCGTCATCTTCAGCTTGCCATTCGCAATGACGAGGAGCTGAACAAGCTCCTGTCTGGAGTCACCATTGCCCAAGGGGGTGTCCTTCCTAACATCCAAGCTGTGCTCCTCCCCAAGAAGACAGAGAAGAAATAAGAACCCAAGGTTCGTTCACACAAGACAACCTAACCAAACAGGCTCCTTTCGGAGCCACAGGATATCACTTAAAGAGAGAAATATACGACATCAACGTTTTGCAGGATAACACTCTATTTTACGTGTAATTAGCATAGTATTGTGGAAATTGAGTGAAATTGTTTGAGAATGGTGTAGATGTGAAGGGTTACTGCGGGGCCTGGGGTGGGGGACTTAAACGGGACTTAGAAGGGCGCAAGAAGCAGCAGCAGCAGCAGCAGCCAGGGAGGCGACCTTATTTTCACTCTGGTTCATTGACAGTACACATTTACCAGCAGCATACATTGGAGTCATATTGTAATTGTAGACTAATCAGTGTGGGCTAGCTAGCTAGCCAATTTGGGATAAACAGCAAGAATGTAATGTCCTCAATGAAGTAATGACATAGTTCAAGATGTCTTTGACAGTGTCACATTCAATAATATAGTGCTTTAAAGGTGTATCACAAAGTTTACATGCTGAGTGTTCCGGTATGGGTACAGCGTTACTAACTAGCCAGATGTGTCTGTATCCTAACCTAATTCTGGCCACGACTACATCACACAGGCAAGTTGTTTGGACACTCTTCCTAGCCCCCTTGGTCCCTGTTCACCTACCTACTGTAGCAGTAAGTAGGTACCTGTTGTAAATCGAAAGGTTGCCAATTCGTAATCAGGGAAAGTTGATTGAGCTTCTAAACTTGAACTGACATAATCCGAGGAGTGGTGATCCGAGGATCACAGACACTATCTCTCCCACTACAAATCCCTTCCTCACCTCCTGCTCCTTCCTCTGTCCTCCCCAAATTTAACCATGCTATCGCAAAGGTAATAATACAGGTAGAGACAACAACATATTTTCCTATTGTCTTATTATATATTAATAACAGAAACGCTGCCGCCATCCCGGAGGCTTTACATTGTCTCACTGTTCATTCCCTCCACAATTCTTCCTCGTACTTCTTCTTCTTCTTCTTCTTCTTCTTCTTCTTCTTCTTCCATGAATACTTTATTAACGGTGTATGTAAGTTTCACCATGTTTTGCACGACAGCGGTAGAGCAAAGTATATTTTGTTAGCAATAAACCAAAAGCATATTTTATGGCCTAATCATCACTACATAGAACACCACCCATAAAGCATGATACTAGTAGACCACAAAAACTGCTATAAACACCCAAAGCATATTTTATTGCCTAATCATCAATACATAGAACACCACTCATAAAGCATGATACTATTAGACCACAAACTGCTATAAACCCCAATAATAAACTATACTAGTGACTATAATTGTGTTACCCAATATTATACGAAATAATACTATAAAACATAATAATAAACACACTAATAGTGTATATTAGTTGAATGCACAATCTGATGAGAAGTCAAAAAAAAAAAAACAACATAACAATAACCTAGAAAGAGTGTAGAGTATTTTTGTGCAAACTATTATACTAGTAGATGGTCTAAGATAACTGTATGTGAAGGAAAAGGTGTGCTCTCCACTCAAACTTTCTTTTTATGAAATCTCCAACTCCCCAGCTGAGCGGTACGCCCAATGGGAAACAAAACGTGGCACATAACACGCCGCCCGCCAGCTCTGGCTCGGTGAATAGGAATCAGTAATCGGGCGGATTATAAACAACACCGCCGCCAATGTGCTCCTCCCATCTCTGAGGAAATCTGGTGGGCAACTTAGTATTATATTAGTATGTAATAATAATAACAATAATAAAAATAATAATAATAATAATAATAATACTAATAATAATAAGAATAATAATAATATTAATAATAATAATATTAATAATAATAACATGCAATTACATTTTATAACACATACTAACAAAATAGTGTATAGCCTACTATACTTAACTATAATAGGTTAGGTTGCGTAGGAGGATCTAAAAAGTACAGTAGTATATACACACACACACACACATACATATAGACAACAAACTAAATTAGAAACCACACGTCAGTGAAGTTATCAACTCCTCCAGTTTCCGTCTCCACCTCCTACGCCGACTCAAGTCCCTCGGTGTTCCTGCACACGAGCTCCTCAGTGTTTACACAACATTCATACTTCCCAAGCTCACCTGGTCTTCTTCCCTAAATGCCACACAACGTAAACACCTAGAAAAAGTGCAAAAGAGGCCATGCAAGATTATTCTCTACCCTTCCTACTCCACATATCAAGAAGCGCTCAACACACTGACCCTTTAGACTCTCACTGACCATCACCACGACCTCATCTGCAAATTTGGTAAGAAGCTTCTACACCATCCCCGACACCGGCTCCTACTACCACCTGAGATCCCTAGTCCGAGAATTGCTCTTCGACACCACAACCGCATCCAGCCCAGCCCATACGTGCACGAACTGATCTCTATAAGAACAGCCCAGTCCCAACCATTGTAAAAATTATCGATAACTTGTAATAAATCAGTGTACTCACTCCCAGTAAACACGACTCCTTGCACTGTCACTATGTTGAAATGAACTGTAGTTTGAGCTTTTCCCCAGCTAGTTATTATATGTCTTATTTGTGTCACTCATGTTACTTGTTTATTATTTGTAATTCGTAACCCATTCCCCAAATATGTAACTGTATATTTTCAGCCTTCTGGCTGCCAAGCACTTTCAATAAACCGTTAATTATTATTATTATTATTATTATTATTATTATATGTTGGCCCATACCAACTCACTCCCCTGAACCCTCCTCCCCACCGGACTATCAACAAGTTCTTGCCATAAGGTACTACCTCATTTGGCAAAGGAATGGAACCAGTGATGAATAGTGGTGAACAGTGCTTAACTCAGTGAAAAACAACTCGGCAGTTGAGTCTTACCCAAGCTAGCTAACCACCTTCACACAGTGAGGTCCCAGGTACCCAGTTATACTTCCCCTGAGACTCCACGATAGAGAGGCCTGGGACCACACCTCACCCACTTGCATGAGTGAGTCATGTCGACCACGTGGTGTCCCCAAGATGCTACGACAACACGTAGTGAATGTTTTGCTACAGCATCATCATGTGAATTTCCTCATAACACCATCTGTGAGGTAACTGCTACATCATCAGGCCCCTCATAACGCCATCTGTGAGGGAGTTACTACACTACGTGTCTGGTGTTCAACATCTCACCTTACATGATCTACGCGTGCAAACATTAATCTGTATGTTCACTGTGTGCTCCTTCACCTTTCTCTAATGAGGGCTTTTGTTAAACCACCAATGTATGTACTAAGTCAATTGTGTACAATGTATACTTTCGAAAAGCCCTTGTTTGGGTTAGGTAGGAGAGAGTAGTCGTCATTATTGTCCAAGCCACATTATTTATTTCTATATATAAGTAATGTAGGCTGGTTTTTAAATACCTCAATCCCCTAACGGTGCCGTTTGTATATTAAGAAATACCGAAGCCATACAGTACAACACCAGCGAATATGAAGTATCACTGTAACCGGCAACTGTTACTCACTCATACCTACATACATATATAGAGTCTTTACAGAATGATAGCAGACACGGGGAAGACGAACAACAAGAGGAGAAGAGATAGAAGAAAATCAACTTCAAGCTAAGAAGAAGAATACCAAGACATTTCCTCCAAACAAGAAAACAACACACACACAATCAAGCCGACCAAACACTGAGAAACCATGGCGGAACCCAACATGCACCGGACGCTTGACCTGACTCTATCCTGCCGCATCCAGGCGAGTTGCTGCTTAAAGTCCCTCACGCAAGCGCTGTTTAGCCACTGCACCTATTCTATCCTCCTAAAATTCACTTCAATCCCCCCTGCCACTAGCATGTTATGTATGTATGTATGTATGTATGAATGAATGCTAACTGCAACTTTGCGTATTAAAACTCATTACTCTTACCGAAGTAATATAGTGCGTGGTTATGTTATGTCATGTTAGGATAGATTATAAACTACATTGGGTTACATTTCGTGAGGTTCGGTGACGCTACAGGAAGTTAGGTGAGGTTCCTGGAGGTTAGGTGAATGTTGACTGACTGACTGACAATTATTAGGAAGTGGTTCCAACACGTTCACACACAACCTATACTCATACCACAAGTCCAGAATTAGAG
>NW_024722103.1:0-7734 GCF_018991925.1 Homarus americanus | reverse complement strand
CCTCTCTCCTTCCATGGCCCCCTCTCTCGTTCCTTCAACCTCCCCATGGCCTTCTCTCGTTCAGCTAGTTAATGAGTCATGGCCCAGGGACCATAACAACTAGTGGTGCATACACTATGATGTTCAAGTGTCATGTCGGTCGTCCCCTCCACGACGTAATGGCGAGATAATGGTCTATATTGGGGCCCACTTATTGCAGCGACGACAACGAGAAGTGAGAGGGAGTAAGTAGAGTTGAGGGAGAAGGAGAGGGAGGCAAAGAGGAAGAGGATGAAGAAAGGGACAGGGAGGAGGGAGAGATGAGAAGGAGGAAGGGAAGGAAGAGGGGGGGGGAAGAGCATGTTGAAGAAAGGAGACAGGAGAGGGAGAGGGAGAAGGGAGGTAGAGGTGTGGGAAGGAGGGTGGGAGGGAAGGGGTGGGGTAGAGAGGAGGGAGGTGAGGGAGGGGTGGTAGAGGGAGGGAGGAGGGAGGGGGGGAAGAGTGAGGAGGGAGGTGAGGGAGGGGGGGTAGAGGGGTGGGCAGCGGCCACATCATCATCACCATCATCTGCACATGGATGGATTGGAGAAAATCAGACGTCTCACACACACAACCTGCCTTCCTGAAACCTTGGCCGAGGTCACACCACGGGTCTCTGTTGATTACTTGATTCTTCAGTTTGTAAGAAAGTTCTGTCTTCATTTGAGATCCCTGTCCGGAGAATTGCTGTTCTTATAGCGATCAGTTCGTGCACGTATGGGCTGGATGCGGCTGTGGTGTCGAACAGCAATTCTCGGGCTAGGGATCTCAGGTGGTAGTAGGAGCCGGTGTCGAGGATGGTGTAGAAGCTTCTTACCAAATTTGCAGATGAGGTCGTGGTGATGGTCAGTGAGAGTCGAAAGGGTCAGTGTGTTGAGCGCTTCTTGATATGTGGAGTAGGAAGGGGAGAATAATCTTGCATGCCCTCTTTTGCACTTTTTCTAGGTGTTTACGTTGTGTGTGTGTGTGTGTGTGTGTGTGTGTGTGTGTGTGTGTGTGTGTTTATTTTGATTTTATGTCTATATCATTGTGTTTGTAAGTGTATTTTTTTCGTGTTTGTGTGTGTATCTCTGTCTGTCTGTCTCATAAGATAAATCATTGTTTTCAGTGAGATTAAACACTTGGTCTGTGTCCTTGATGACATACGTGGCCTTGCTGATGAATACAGATACAGACTCTGTCGTATCCATGAAGAGACTTACTATACATACATATAAACAAATAGAAAAATATAATATGATACTTACTCTAACACAAAGACGATCAGTGTTTTAACCTCTGCCAGCAACAAGGGTGAGAATGATATGGGTAGGAAGAGTGCACACAGGCCGACCCTCCAATCTTTACAGACCCTCCCCAACATGACGCCCCATAAAACATTCTAATTTGCATAATCAAGTGGCCTAATCAAAACCCCGTCATCACTGGCCTTGCGGTGAGGCTGTCAATGACTCGTGACAGATGACTGCAGTAAATGGCCCTAAGTGCGGTAATGACACGGCTTGTGGCTCCGGCTCCTGTGAGTGGGGCCGTAGTACTTGACCACAGCCGTGTTGGTTGATGGCTCTTGACCAACGTAACCTAAAGTGAAATTCGACTTTTTTATATAATAACTTAAGCCAGTTTAAAGCCAATCTCGGTTATATTTATTTAATTGTGGAAGTGATGTCTGCGAGTGAGGATTGAGGGAGGGGGGGGGGGGTATAGTGACCTACTGTATGTACACCATCAAACTCACTGACTTGTAGCAATTTGCGTAGCTACTAATTTACAACTATGAAGTCTGTGTACTGTGAACCTTGTGTCTCTAACCTCGTGAATTTACCTGAGGTTTGGTTGTGGCTTCTAACTAACGATAATTTAGTTTGTACAGTACAATGTGTCATTAGATGTTTGTGTTTACTTTCTCTTATTGTTTTTATTTACAGAGTTCTTTGATGTTTGTGATTACAGAGACCCGTGAAGTATGTGTTTACAGAGACCCTTGAAATTTGTTTCCTCTCCCTTTCCCTTGTGATCTTAGACTTACTAGACAAGTAATTAGAGTAACCATTAAGAACACATTAAGGACGGTCGTAATGTGATCTTTATAATGCCACTTGAAAATCTATGTCACAGATGTCATGGTTAAGATTACACTTGTGTAGAAAATGACAGGGTACACATTGACGTTTTAGAAGTGTAATTTTCTCAAAAGACTCTGTATATACTCAAACATCAAGAGACTCTGTAAACACAAATATCAATGGACTCTGTAAACACAAACATCAAAGGAGTCTGTAAAACAAACATCAATGGACTCTGTCAACACAAATATCAAAGGAGTCTGTAAACACAAACATCAAAGGAGTCTGTAACACAAACATCAATGGACTCTGTAAATACAAACATCAAAGGACACTGTAATCATTCTGTATATAGCAACATTTGACCACAGTGAAACAATGACTTTCGTCCCAATAGAACATAGAAAACTAAATTTCAGGTAATGATCTTAATATTAGCTGTACCTGCAATTTTGGTTTGTTTTAGGAATCTTTTTAATATCTAAAAGTAAATGTAACAAAACAGAGATACAAAGTGACCCCGAGGTTGTAAAGGTAATAATAATATATTCATCAGCCAACAGAAACATTGCACACATCAAGTTGGTACAAACAGCTCAGCTCAGTCCGTTATCCTGGGAGCCTTGACGCGCTCCTGGTAATCAAATTTCTTGATAAGTGACAAGAAAAAATATTTTATTCATGTATCATATGTAGCCTACACGTCGTCAGAGTGTTATAAAACCTACTATACGTGTACTACCTACCTAGTATATATATATATATATATATATATATATATATATATATATATATATATATATATATATATATATATATATATATATATATATATATATATATATATATATATATATATATATATATATATACACACACACACACAAGGAGTATATATAAAATTCTGCGTGAGTATTAGTTCATCCATACTTTCTTATGACACGCCCCTATCGGAAAATGACAACTCCATCACCCCACAATTGTGTGTGTGTGTGTGTGTGTGTGTGTGTTTACCTGTTGGTTGCCTGAAGCCACTCGGCGATGAATGATGGACCTCCGTGTGTGGGGGGAAGAAAGGTACACAAGAAACTGACGTGCATGATATGAATGGAGTTTGTCCCGGGGCAAAGCACGATTTACCAGCGGCGTCCACGGTGCTCAGGGGTATCGAAGACCATTCACTAGGTTTCTATAACACCTTTACAGAGACTTGGATGAAATTTTAAGAGATTTTGATCATCGCTAAGTGGCAAACACGCCCGCTTGTGAGGGAAGAATTCTGGATTGTAGGATGGAAGGAGAAATCTATTTCTTCCTCTGCATGATTGATGACGCTGCATGGTAACTGTATAGCGTCGTGTAGCGCCTTGTTGTCGCCTCATGCTGTAGACTGGACTCGAGGACTCTGATGAGGTAGGAGTAGGGTAGGTTAAGGATGGGTTAGGGAGAGGTAGGGCAGGTTAGGGACGTGTAGGTGGGTAAGGAAGTGAGGGGCGGCGGTGGTTGTATGGAGCGTCACACGACACACGTAAACCATTTACACCGTAATAATAGTGTCGTGTAAAACAGCAGTTGTGGGTGGCGGTAGCAACATATGGAGAGCCGAGTGTTCCGCCACTGTGTCCTGAGAACCGGCATTTATCACGTAAAGTCCTCGGCACTCTCTCATTTAAAAAGATGATTTACGGACCAGTAAAACGTTTATTTTGGCTCAGCCCTCTGTCAACACGTGAACGTTGATGACCAGCTGACTGATCTATACGTTTCCCACGCTAGCCTGGACAGCTGAGAGATAATGTGCGTGTGTTTTCCATTTCTTTCCGATATCGATTTGTACTTGTGTGTGGAGTTAAGTACTGAATCTTGAGGATAGTGGTCTCTCTCTCTCTCTCTCTCTCTCTCTCTCTCTCTCTCAGCCTCACAATTTTTTCTCCAATCCATCCCATGTACGCAGCAGATGATGATGATGATGATGATAATAATGATGATGCTCACCTGTTAGTGTCACGTGATTGTAATGACGCAATGGTTGACAGACATGACGTCTCACGGCCGCTGCACCCCGCAAGTACAGGGTTATAGATATAAGTAGGGGGTCTGTGGAGTCTCAGTGTGGCAAGTCGTAGTAGGGGTGATATTATACACCTGCCAAGTCAACCACAGTTTTCTTTCTTCTTCTTTTTTCAATAAAGATTAAGGCCATTATCGTCCTCACCAAGACTATCATTACATATACATTATCGTAACTACTACCGCCTCTTTCTCCGTCTTCATTTGTACCTCAATTCACTCTACAGCCGCCATTTTCATCACAGTAATCGGCGTGATGATAAATTATCTCGATATTGTTGAAAAATTGAGACGTTCTCCTACTCGTGGGGACCCTGGAGTAGCACTAATGAGGCGCCTCCGTAATCAACCCCATGAGTCGACTAAACTCATGAGTCGACTAAACTCATGAGTCGACTAAACTCGTGAGTCGACTAAACTCGTGAGTCGACTAAACTCGTGAGTCGACTAAACCCATGAGTCGACTAAACCCATGAGTCGACTAAACCCATGAGTCGATTAAACCCATGAGTCGATTAAACCCATGAGTCGACTAAACCCATGAGCCGACTAAACCCATGAAACCCATGAGTCGACTAAACCCATGAGTCGACTAAACCCATGAGTCGACTAAACCCATGAGTCGACTAAACCCATGATGTGTCAACCCCATGAAACAACCCACACACACATCAGGATGCTTTCACCTTCGTGATAACAAGCTACGACATGGACTTCCCATTCTCCCCCCTCTTTCTCCCTCACCTTTACCGCCCCCTCCCTCACCTCCTCCTCACACTACCCCTCCCTCACCCCTCCTCCTCCCTCCTACCTCTCCTCCTCCCCTCCTCTACCACCCCCTCCCATCACCTCCTCCCCTCCACCTCCTACCCCCTCCCTCATCTCCTCCTCACCTCTACCTTCCCTCACCCTCCTTCCCTCCCTCTCTCCCCCTCTCCCCTTCCCTCTCTCCCTCTCCCTACTCTGCTCTCGCCTCTGCTAACTGTGCCTGGCTTCCCCCCCCCCCCCTCGCCCTTCCCTTCTCATCTCATCTCTACCTCCTCAGCCACTACTTCATCTCGCCCTCTTTACCTCCCTCTTCTCCCTCAACTCTACTTACTCCCTCTCACTTCTCGTTGTCGTCGCTGCAATAAGTGGGCCCCAATATAGACCATTATCTCGCCATTACGTCGTGGAGGGGACGACCGACATGACACTTGAACATCATAGTGTATGCACCACTAGTTGTTATGGTCCCTGGGCCATGACTCATTAACTAGCTGAACGAGAGAAGGCCATGGGGAGGTTGAAGGAACGAGAGAGGGGGCCATGGAAGGAGAGAGGGGCCATGGAAGGAGAGGCCATGGAAGAGAGGGCCATCAGAAAGATAAGAGAAATTAAAGGCAAAAGGGTCATGGGGATAGGGAAAGAAGGCCATGGAGATAAGAAATGGGGAAGAAGGCCAAGGAAGAAAGACGGGAGGGAATGATCTATGAAGGGAAGGAGGGAGAAGGCAATGGAAGGAGGAAGGGAGAGAGTAAGCCAAAGAAATAGGGAGGGGAAAAGGCCATGGGGGGAAAGAGGGAGGAAGAGGGCCAAAGAGGGAGGGAAGGAGGGTAGTGGGGGGAAGGAGGAGGAAAAGGGCCATAGAGAAAGAGAGGGAGGGAGGGAGGGATGTCCACAGAGGAGTTAGAGAGGGTGTGGAGTGGGGGGGAGGTTAATACATATTTGAATGCATTCGTGCACACACACACACACACACACACACACACACACACACATGCAAAAACTAACGCGCGTAAACATCCATATACACGCACGTGCGAATAAGTGCGTACACACACACACACACATATACGTACACGTGTACACACACACACCCACATACACACACACACACACTTTTTTTACATGAAAAGAGTTTTTTTTTCGTCTTACTGTAAATTTTTCGTATATTGTGGGTCAATAAAATACTGAAGCGAAACACGAATGGATTCACACGAAAATACACACAAACAAACACATTCATACATCATCGTATATTACAGAGCAGTGTTATATGTCAACTTAAAATATAGATTTGTATTTTGTCGGTCAATAACGATGACGTCTTCCAGCGAACCTACTGGTGGAGGTGAGAAGTGTTAGATGTGCCCAGACTGACATTAACAAAATTTCAAATATATTTTTATTTTTTACACCATTAACTTCATCCCTGATTGTTTTTTATTTTACCAAAAAATTTTTTTTTCATTCTTAAAAGAATAGTTATTAGATTAAATAACAAATGTCATTACCAAACGGACTAGTAACGAGGTCATTCGAGTTAATTGATTTAAGTAGTTTTAATATGTAGTATTTTTTTGTGTTTTTATTATAAGGGACTATTGGTGGTCCCCCTCCCTCCCCCCACTGATGACGTCAACATGTAATTTAACACCAATGGCAATGCTAAATTTCCTATTTTATATATATATATATATATATATATATATATATATTGGTGTGTGTGTGTGTGTGTGCGAGCGTAAGTAATAACATTTACGTACACGTAAGCACAAATATTATAACACATGTATATATATACATCCCCACATACAGCATGACCCCCACCTATAAATCGTCAGGACCAGAATGTGCCACCAAAACACATGGTGTAGAGCAACATACTTTCAAAATAATTCACCCTCGCCTCAGCGCTTAATTTTCTGCCTCCCTCGGGAGAGAGGCACTTTATTACGGTGAATATATCAACACACTGGAATAGAGAAATCAACTCGAAAGAAAAATCGCCCAGTCTTATATCAGGTGTGGCTGTTATGCGCCAGTCTCCCCACACCCTCCCTCCCTCCGATGTCCAGTTAAACAGTCAATACTCCTCGTCCAGTCAAGAATTAAAACCCTTTTGTGTGTACGTTTCCCACGGGCTAAACTCCCAGGGGGAAAATAAAACGACAGAAATTGCGCGGGAAAACCGAGAAAGAGAGAGAGAGAGAGAGAGAGAGAGAGAGAGAGAGAGAGAGAGAGAGAGAATTTGGCGCGAAAGTTTGTTGTTGTGGTGGTGGTGTTGAGGGGAAGGGAGGTTATGGCGTCGCGCGCGCAAGCCTTCTGGTCGCGTGACCCCGCTCATCTGGGACAGGAATCACCGCTCCACAACCATTCTCCTCCACTTATTAATTTGGCGGCCGGACAGCATAAAGAATGAAGGGTTAGGGGTGAGGGCGGGCAGGGTCGTGTCAGGGAGGGGCGGAGCTCACTGAAGGGCCTACTTCATTCTTATTACCAGAGCACTACACTCCCGCACGCTCCCTAAATGGACACCATTTTCATTATACTTTGAGTGTATATATATATATATATATATATATATATATAATGTGCGTAGAATACTGTATCACAACGCTTTAATTAAACAACAAATGGGATAAATTTAGATATTATGATCAGAATCTCTCTCTCTCTCTCTCTCTCTCTCTCTCTCTCTCTCTCTCTCTCTCTCTCTCTCTCGTTCATTCCTTCTTTCTTTTCCCCCTTGACAAGTGTAAAGAACTCTCCCTCCAACGGTGAAGGGGAGAGCAGAGGACCGAGGAAGACTGCTAAC
>NW_024722102.1:0-6270 GCF_018991925.1 Homarus americanus | reverse complement strand
TAGTACCTGGGAGTGTCTGGAGGTGCACCTGGGAGGTCTGAGGTTTACCTGGGAGTGTCTGGAGGTGTACCTGGGAGTGTCAGAGGTGTACCTGGGAGTGTCTGAGGTGTACCTGGGAGTGTCAGAGGTACCTGGGAGTATCAGGAGGTACCAGGAGTGTCAGTGACTACCTGGAGCCTGAGGTGTACCTGGGAGTATCAGAGGTGTATCTGGGAGTGTCAGGGGTGTACCTGGGAGTGTCAGGGGTGTAACTGGGAGTGTCAGGGGTGTACCTGGGAGTGTCTGAGGTGTACCTGGGAGGTGTCAGAGGAGTACCTGGGAATGTCAGAGGTGTATCTGGGAGTGTCTGAAATATACCTGGGAGTGTCAGAGGTTTACCTGGGAGTGTCAGAGGTACCTGGAGTGGCAGAGGTGTACCTGGGAGTGTCAGAGGTATCCTGGGAGTGTCTGAGGTTTACCTGGGAGTGTCTGAGGTGTACCTGGGAGTGTCTGAGGTGTACCTGGAGTGTCAGAGGTGTACCTGGGAGACCAGAGGTGTACCAGGGAGTGTCAGGTGACCACCTGGGAGGTCTGAGGTACCTGGGAGTGTCAGAGGTGTACCTGGGAGTGTCTGAGGTGTACCTGGGAGTGTCAGTGAGTACCTGGGAGTGTCAAAAGTGTACCTGGGAGTACCGGAGGTGTGCCTGGGAATATCGGAGGTGTATCTGGGAGTGCCAGAGGTGTACCTGGGAGTGTCGGAGGTACTGGAAGGTGCCAGGTACTGGGAGTGCCTGGGAGGTGTACCTGCCAATGTCAGAGGTGTACCTGGAGGTGCTGGGAGGTGTACCTGGGAATGTCAGAGGTACCTGGGAGTGTCGGATGTACCTGGGAGGTCAGAGGTGTACCAGGAATGTCAGTGGAGTACCTGGGAGGTCAGAGGTGTTCCTGGGAGGGTCAGAGGTGTACCTGGGAGTCAGAGGTGTACCTGGGAGTGTCAGAGGTGTACCTGGGAGTGCCAGGAGGTACCTGGGAGTGTGAGAACTGTACCTGGGAGTGTCAGAGGTGTACCTGGGAGGCCGGAGGTGTACCTGGGAGGCAGAGTGAGGTACCTGGGAGGTCAGAGGTGTACCTGGGTGTCACGGTGTACCTGGGAGTGTCTGAGGTGTACCTGGCAGTGACGTGTGTACCTGGGAGGTCAGGTGTAGCAGGAAGGTTAGAGGGTACCAGTTAGTGTCAGAGGTGTACCTGGGAGTGTCAGGAGTACCTGGGAGCCAGAGGCACTTAGTGTGAGTGGTGTACCTGGGAGGTCAGAGGTGTGACCTGGTAGTGTGAGTGGGTACCTGGGAGTGTCAGAGGTGTACCTGGTAGTGTGAGTGGTGTACCTGGGAGGTCAGAGGTACCTGGGAGGTCAGGGGTGTACCTGGGAGTGTCAGAGGTGTGCCTGGGAGGCCTGAGGTGTATCTGGGAGTGTCTGAGGTATCTGGGAGGTCAGAGGAGAACCAGGGAGTGTAAGAGGTGTACCTGGGAGTGTCAGAGGTGTACCAGTTAGTGTCAGAGGTGTACCTGGGAGTGTCAGAGGTGTACCAGGGAGTGTCAGAGGAGTACGTGGGAGTGTCAGCGGTGTACCTGGGAGTGTCGGATGTGTACCTGGGAGTGTCAGAGGTGTATCTGGGAGTGTCAGGGGTGTACCTGGGAGTGTCAGTGGTGTACCTGGGAGTGTCAGAGGTGTACTGGGTGTCAGAGATGTACCTGGGAGTGTCGGAGGTGTTCTAGAGGTCAGAGGTGTAACTGGGAGTATCAGAGGTGTACCTGGGGTGTCAGTGGTGTACCTGGGAGTGTCAGTGGTGTACCTGGGAGTGTCAGAGGTGTGACCTGGGAGTATCGGAGGTGTTCTGAGTGTCAGAGATGTACCTGGGGTATCAGGGTGTACCTGGGAGTGTCAGGGGTGTACCTGGTAGTGTCAGGGTGTAACTGGGAGGTCGGAGGTGAAGTGGGAGTGTCAGAGGTGTACCTGGGAGTGTCAGAGGTGTACCTGGGAGTATCAGAGGTGTGCCTAGGAGTGTCAGGTGTACCACGGAGTGTCAGAGGTACCTGGGAGTGTCAGAGGTGTACCTGGGAGTGTCAGTTGTGCCTGGAAGTGTCAGAAGTGTACCTGGGAATGTCAGGGGTGTGCTGGGGTGTCTTAGGTGTGCCTGGGGAGTGTCAGGGGTGTGCCTGGGAGTGTCAGGGGTGCCTGGGAGTGTCAGAGGTGTACATGGGGGTGTCAGAGGTGTACCTGGGGTGTCACGGGTTGTACCAGGGGTGTCAGTGGAGTACGGGAGTGTCTGGGTTGTGCAGGGAGTGTCAGTGGAGTACCTGGGAGTGTCAGAGGTGAACCTCGGAGGTGTCAGGGGTTTTACTTGGGAGTGTCTGAAGTGTACCTGGGAGTGTCAGAGGTGTACCTGGGAGTGTCAGGGGTGTACCAGGGAGTGTCAGTGGAGTACCTGGGAGTGTCGGAGGTGTACCTGGGCGTGTCGGATGTGTACCTGGGAGTGTGAGAGGTGTAGCAGGGAGTGTTAGAGTGTACCTGGGGTGTGAGAGGTGAACAAGGGGTGTCAGAGGGTACCTGGGAGTGTCAGAGGTGTACCTGGGACTATCAGGTGTACCTTGGAGTATCGGAGGTGCACCTGGGAGTCAGAGGTGTACCTGGGAGTATCATAGGTGTATCTGGGAGTGTCAGGGTGTACCTGGGCGTGTCAGGGGTGTAACTGGGAGTGTCAGAGGTGTAACTGGGAGTGTCAGGGGTGTAACTGGAGTGTCGGAGGTGTACCTGGGGTGTCAGAGGTATACCTGGGAATATCAGAGGTGTACCTGGGATTGTCAGAGAGTGTACCTGGAAGTGTCAGACGTACCTGGGAGTGTCAGAGTTGTACTGGGATTGTCAGGGGTGTGCCTAGGGTGTCAGATGTGTACCTGGGAGTGTCAGAGGTACCTGGGAGTGTCAGAGGTGTGCCTGGGAGTGTGTCAGGGTGTACCTGGGGTGTCAGAGGTGTAGTTAGTGTCAGAGGTGTGCCTGGGAGTGTCAGAGGTGTACCAGGGGAGTGTCAGAGGAGTACGTGGAGTGTCAGCGGTGTACCTGGGAGTGTCGGATGTGTACCTGGGAGTATCAGAGGTATGCAGGGAGTGTTAGAGGTGTGCACTGGGAGTGTGGAAGTGTACCTGGGACTATCGGAGATGTACCTGGGGTGTATCGGAGGTGTACCTGGGAGTGTCAGAGGTGGACCTGAGAGTATCAGAGGTGTATCTGGGAGTGTCGGGGTGTGCCTGGGAGTGTCAGGGGTGTAACTGGGAGTGTCGGAGGTAAAACTGGGAGTGTCAGAGGTGTAACTGGGAGCATCAGGGTGTACCTGGGGTGTCAGTGGTGTACTTGGGAGTGTCAGAGGTGTACTGGGAGTGTCACGGGTTGTACCAGGGTGTCAGTGGAGTACTGGGAGTGTCAGAGTGTACCTGGGGTATCAGAGTGTTCTAGAGTGTCCAGGAATGAGATATCAGAGGTGTACCTGGGAGTGTCAGGGGTGTGCCTGGTAGTGTCAGGGGGGTGTGAACTGGAGGTCAGGAGGTGTAAGTGGGAGTGTCAGAGGTGTGCCTGGGAGTGTCAGAGGTGTACCTGGGGTGTCAGAGGTGTACCTGGGGTGTCGGAGGTGTGCAGGGTGTCAGAGGAGTACCTGGGAGGTGTCAGGGGTGTGCCTGGGAGTGTGGGGTTGTACCTGAGTGTGGGGTGTGGGATGTCAGGGGTGTGCCTGGGAGTGTCTGAGGTGTGCCTGGGGATCAGGGGTGTGCCTGGGGTGTCAGAGGTGTGCCTGGGAGTGTGGGGTGTACATGGGAGTGTCAGAGAGGTGTACCTGGGGAGTGTCACAGGTTGTACCAGGGGAGTGTCAGTGGAGTACCTGGGGAGTGTCACAGGTTGTACCAGGGGTGTCAGTGGAGTACCTGGGGAGTGTCAGTGGAGTACCTGGGAGTGTCAGAGGTGAACCTGGGAGTGTCAGGGGTTTACTTGGGAGTGTCTGAGGTGTGCCTGGGGTGTCAGGGTGTGCCTGGGGTGTCAGGGTGTACCAGGGGAGTGTCAGTGGAGTACCTGGGGTGTCGGAGGTGTGCCTGGGCGTGTCGGATGTGTACCTGGGAGTGTGAGGAGGTGTGGCAGAGTGTTAGAGGTGTGCCTGGGTGTGAGAGGTGAACAAGGGAGTGTCAGAGGAGTACCTGGGAGTGTCAGAGGTGTACCTGGGACTATCGGAGGTGTACCAGGGTATCCGGAGGTGTGCCACCGGAGTGTCAGAGGTGTACCTGGGAGTATCGTGGTGTATCTGGGAGTGTCAGGGGGTGTACCTGGGCGTGTCAGGGGTGTAACTGGGAGTGTCAGAGTGTAACTGGGAGTGTCAGGGTGTAACTGGGAGTGTCAGGAGGTGTACCTGGGAGTGTGAGGTATACCTTGGGTATCAGAGGTGTACCTGGGATTGTCAGAGGTGTACCTGGAAGTGTCAGACGTGTTCCTGAGAGTGTCAGAGTTGTACCTGGGATTGTCAGAGGTGTGCCTAGGAGTGTCAGATGTGTACCTGGGAGTGTCAGAGGAGTACCTGGGGTGTAGGAGGTGTGCCTGGGAGTGTCAGGGGTGTGCCTGGGAGTGTCAGGGTGTGCCAGTTAGTGTCAGAGGTGTGCCTGGGGCCGTGGGGAGTGTACCAGGAGGGTGGAGGTACGTGGGAGTGTGTGTGCCTGGGAGTGTCGGATGTGTGCCTGGGAGTATCAGAGGTGTACCAGGGAGTGTTAGAAAGTGTACCTGGGAGTGTCAGAAGTGTACCTGGGACTATCGGAGGTGTACCTGGGGTGTATCAGAGGTGTACCTGGGAGTGTCAGAGGTGTGCCTGGGGAGTATCAAGAGGTGTATCTGCGGGGATCTCTGTGTGTGTGTGTGTGTGTGTGTGTGTGTGTGTGTGTGTGTGTGTGTGTGTGTGTGTGTGTGTGGTGTTGTGTGTGTGTGTGTGTGTCCAATAATGGTTCACGCATCTCATAGTGAATCCGACGTAGTGAATCACAGTAAATACAGACGAAGATATGAATCATTTAGGTTTATGAATCATATGAGGAACACCTGTGAACCTAACCACTGAACACCAGAACATAGAACAATTAACACCACTGAACACAAAACAAATTTACGTTTAGAATTAAGACTTTCATATCACACAATTGACATCTTGCCGGGAACAAGAACGTGTCTTTTGGAGAGCTTCGGGTTATATGTGCAGTCCTTCACTAGTGCGTTTACAGGGTGCTGGCCAGTTATAGCCTGACGAGCCTACGCACTAGTTAAGGGGACTGTATATGCTGCTAATCTTCATATTTACATAAATACCAAAGACGTAGTTGTGACATTTTGATTATAGTTATGAATAAAAGGTAGATATAATACTACTACCACTACTACTACTGCTACTACTACTACTACTACTACACTACTACAAATAATAATAATAATAATAAACCCCCAATAAAAAATTCAATAAATAAATTCAATTCCCCAGAAAAAATCACACACACTTACAAACAAAAAACAACCACAATCACAAAACACTGATAACAACTATTTACAAAACAAAAACAAATAATACGACTCTGAATGTTTACAATTTATTTGCCGAGTCACTGTTTATTTTTTTGTTCTGTTTTTCATATCTGGGTTTTTGGGTGGTGTATGTATGTATGTATGTATGTATGTATGTATGTATGTATGTATGTATGTATGTATCTTGGTGTGTATATAATTATCATCAAATAATTCTTTTTACTTTATTAATTGGCGAAAATATAATTAATTTCATATTTTAAATATTCGGACACAAGCTGTGTTTTCGAGGGCATACACCTTCTAGAAAATATAAGTATTATTTACACTAGTTTTCGGACTAACATTTCAAGAGACGTGTAAATCTATACTCCAAAACCATTTACAGTTTATCTTCAATATATAAAAAACGTTGATATATATAATGAATTCTTCATATAATATAACAAATGTACACAAGTCACAGTACCCAACAAGAGGAAAGAAATATCAATATTTTGTATCCGGAACTATGATTGGCTGGATTACAGAGCGATTTTATATCCGGAACTATGATTGGCTGGATTACAGAGCGATTTTATATCCCGGAACTGTGATTGGTTGGATTACAGAGCGATTTTATATCGGAACTATGATTGGCTGGATTACAGAGCGATTTTATATCCAGAACTATGATTGGCTGGATTACAGAGCGA
>NW_024722101.1:0-11240 GCF_018991925.1 Homarus americanus | reverse complement strand
AACAACACTATTGACTATGTTTCTTCTTTAAATATCTTGGTGTTTCCGTCCCTTGTACTCTTACCTGCTATACAACAAGCAACCCGAATGTACTGACAGACTGAGACCTCTAGAAGTGTAGGTAGGGGTACAGCCCGCAACTATGGTGCTAATATTAGAATTGTTAAAACAAGTAACTTTAGGCTATATAAGATCTCTGATAGATTACCAACACCAGCCCTGGGTCATTCGTGACGGAAAGGCGTTGACAAGCTCGAAAATGCAAAAAAAAGCCCTCAGAATTATCCTAGGATGTCCCATGAGCACTAAAGTACTTAATATGAGGAAAGAACTAGGTATACCCAGTGTTAAAGATAGAATAATTGAAGTCAACCTCATGATAGCCCTGAGGCTTCTCAGTGGGTGATCCTGATAACATTGTTTCCTTAAAATTGCTAGAATGTATGAACCATGACTACTGAGTCTAAATGATCCAAACTACAGCTACACATATGAAGATATTTGGACTAGACCACCTGTACAAAGTTGAGACACAACAGCTGCTTCCTGCCACCCCGGCGGACAGTTCCTTCGATATCACAATACGACGATCCGCCTAAAAATTAATTATATAAAGCATTTATCTCCAAACACTGCCAAATTGAGAGCCCTTGAACACATACACACTCTACAGACTGATGATAATATCACACAGACCATCTACACTGATGGATCTCTAAAACACCCTTGTGGGAGGGCTGGAAGTGCTATTGTTAGACTCAACCTGACGGTAATATAATTGAGAAAGGAGTTAGAATTAACAACTGGGCATCCACTCTTACAAACTGAATTAGTTGCCATACTCACAGCTATTAAATTCATTGAAACCACTGTTACTGACAGTCTCATCATCACTGACTCTCTATCCTCACTACTTGCCCTGGTACCTTGACTCAGGTTGTCACGATCTTGTCTCTGAAGCCAGACACAAATATAGGTTTTGTTGACCGGGGTGTCAGGGTCAAACTGTGTAGATCCCCTCTCTCACATAGGCCTTATAAAACATGACAGAGTTGATGTTCTCGCCAAACTCGCTCTAACAAAGACACCGTTGAATACAATTTGGGTTCACAAAAGAACCCTAAAACTGTAATTAGGAAAGAACTTATTGATGAGTTTGACGCAAGTAGACAAGTGCAAACAGGCACTAGTCGATCCATAGTTACTATGATGAGATGTATCAAGGAAACATGTATATGGAGCAAGTAACAAGATCACTAGATTACAAGATGTTGTAAATCGCTAGATTAAGGTTAGGATATAAGTACTCTGGCAGTATGTTCTCAAGCAGATGTAAACAAAATTAGTAGTAAAGTGTGTGGCTATACATATGGCCACACACTCCTGAACACCACGCCCCGACTGTGTGAAGATAGAACCTTTAGGACAGGTGTCCAAGCACACTGTGTGTGAAATGGCACAACACTTCATCTCTAATGGCAAGATAGCCGACATATTAAGATTGTATCCACTTTTTTGCACTCAGTAACTATATCAGTTCTCATGTACAGAACCAAATACGCTAATGTGCTTGAATACTCCCACGAATGTGATTAACAAAGTGTGAGGCCAGACATACTGCCTCACACGCCTGTTCTCACGCAGATTTGGAATAAGTTACCTTTTATGTATAGAACTGAACAAATAATGTAAATGAAATACTGGTAACTTTCGGTGCCATAATATCCTGACAACCGGGTTAATTATTATGACCCTTTGTAAACCCTACTTTAATTCCTGCGCTACCGGCCACAGGATGAGTGTGGGGTGCACACAAAGTAGCCGCTGGTAAGCTGCAAAATCAAAATCAACTTCATCATTACTTTCTCCCCCACTGCTGTTTGTCTTTGGATTTACAACCATCTGAACAATTTCAACGTCAGTATAATGATGAACAGTTGATTCATCATCATCAACACCCATCCACTCGTTAATGTTATCTGCATCCAGCCTCGATGCAGCTTCCTTCGCAGTAGGATTACCGAGATCTTGAGCATAAGAAAGCAGTTCACGTACAATCTGATTTTGACTTGAAACCCTAAATCCCGTAAATTCATTTCCAATTTCCTCACCAGGTGCAGAACTGAACAATAAAGCTGGCCACAAATGCCATCCGTTTTTCAATGTTGATGATTCTACTGACTGCCAAGCATTTGCAACTCCATAAATCACATCTCTCATATAACATTCTTTCATAAATTCATTTACTGGTTTGCCAGAGTTACATGCACTCAGTAGCCGTAATATGCCATTGTCCAGGGGTTGAATTAATGATGTACAGTTAGGTGGCAGGTAGATACCGTAAATATTATTCTTCGCCAAGAGTTCTGCTTTTGGATGTGCAGAGCAGTTTTCTAAAATCAGCATTATCTTAGTTTTTTTCAAACCAACAGTCACAATGAGCGCTCTTGCTGCTGGAACAAAGTAATGTTCGAACCAATTCAATGTAATGTCAGTTGTTATCCATCCCTTTTTGTTAGCACAGTAAATAACTGGAAACTGTTTCATACCTTTGAAGGCTTTGGGGCGTAAACTTTTGCTAATGACTAACAACTTACACCTGTGGGTTCCTGCAGTGTTAGAGCAGCCCAACACAGTGACACGATCTTTTGATGCTTTATAACCTCTTGGTAATTATGTATCGTCAGTAGTCAGTGTTCGCCCGGGAGCACAACACCAATATATGGCGGTTTCGTCTGCATTGTAGACCTGTTCGGGACTTAAATTTTCATCCGAAACTAACTAAGCGAACTCGTCTACAAACGCAACAACTGCTTCCTTGTCCGCCGACCTTTTTTCACCACACACTGCACGAAACTTTATCCCATGTCGCTGCTTGAACCGCTGAAGCCACCGTTCAGTATAATCACACGCATAATCTATTCCTAATTCTGCATGAAATAATTTTGCTTGCTCCCTCACCATCTCCCCGGACAGTTCCACACCTTCACTAACGTGGTGTTTAAACAACTTTATCAGAACTTTATCTAGCTGTGAACATCTTCCATCTTTCAATGTTTTCCTTATGGACATCTGTTTCTTTGATTCACTATCAGCAAAGAACTAGAGCAGCTTTCCTTTCTGTTTTTTTATGTCATACACTGTGGAAGGCCAATGGTATACAAGTCGCATATGCTGCAACGGACACACCACTGTTGAGTTTTTTGAGAAGTTCAACCTTATCTTGTATAGACAACGTATGGTGTTTGCACTTTACACCACGAGAAGCATTTCCTTTATTCAATGAAGACATGACTGGGGCTAAATAAGAGCAGTTTATAATAATAAATGAAGAATAACACAGAGGAATAACTTGCCGCTCCTCAAACACCGTGCCAACAGCCGAGTCAGCTAGTGGCGCCACCAAACAGTAGCGGCGGGTTGGCGAGGAGACCGGCGCGAAATTTGAAAATACGGTGGCCAAATTATGTCCGAACCGGCGGTGGAACCGGATTACTGATTGCCGGATATGAGGTGGTCTACCTCTACTTTGGTCACATAATTAGGGATAATCACATCAATATTAATGGGCAAAGTTCAGGATAGGATAGGCAGGGAAAGGCAGAGAGATCGAAACCTTTAGGTGATTGGTAAAAACAGCCTGAGAACATTTAGAATGGAGGTAAATTAGCTTCTATGACTGCATCCATGGATTTTTTTTGTAATACAGTTCTGGTAGCAACTATAAATGGCAAAGAAGGGGGAGCCATGGCAGTATGGTCAGACAGTTATTTAAATTTTAAATGTGATATTCAGTTCAATTAATGTGATTTATAAGAAGCCTAATAAAATATTACAAGAGTGTACAGTATAGTGTTCTTTCACTTAGCCCACCAATGGAATTTACCACAGGATGTTAACGAGCAGGGAAGGGGGCCAGTGGTCAATGGAGCCCCAAATCTGTCTTAGTCTAGCCCTGCATCTCAAGCTACCACCACCACTTAACTCTTTACACCATCTCAAACGTGTTTCTGTCATGCATACTAGTCCTCTAATCACTACCCATACATTTCACAATTTATGAGTATAAAACAATTTGTGTTAGCCACAAGCCTGCTAGCTACTGCCTGGGAGGGATGTTTAGCTTTTTTTTTTTAAATTATTCCAGGTCTTGTGTCATAACCCTTTTAGCTAATATCATAGGTTAAATTTTTTTACTTTTAAATAAGAAAAGTACCAGGTATGATTTTCTCTAGTATCGGGTAACAGCACTTTAAATACATGTACCGCTGTAATGTTTCCAAATACCATTAGCGATTGTACCTTTCCAGCACCCCCAATTTCTGAACATTTATATTTCCAGATAATTGGTTTTCTTTAAGTCTGTCCAAATTTATGCTCACATACAGTAGTAACTTTTCTTGTTAAAAGAATTATCACAATATATTGCCCTTGAAGGAACTTCAGATTAGCGTCTAAATTATCTTGTCTCAAGATTAGATACTAGAGTACAATCTAAACTTAGACTACAGGTACCAGTACTTGAATAAATATTTAAAAAAAATTGGTTTATGCTGTCAATCTTATAATGACATGAAAAAATCTTAAAGCTCAGCCAAACTTCTCTTTCCTTATTTTACCATAAATTCAATAGGAAATGTTCTCAATAATGTATAGGGTTGAAGAGCTGCTGTGATCGCGACATGAAGTTTGGAAGTGCTCAGTGGGCGGAGCAGAAATAACTGGAACCACACAAGAGGCCTTAATCCATCAGTATAATGGTACAGGCTGATGATCCCGATGAATGAAGTGTTAGGCAAACTAGATTTCAAGAACACTTTTAACCTAATAAAAATACAGTGATCCCTCGGTTAACGAGATTTCGGTTAACGAGTTACCTCCCATAAGATTCTTAACTTCGGTTAACGAGTTTCTTACGAGCCGACCACAACAAGTTTTTTCTCTTGCACTTGGCGGTCAACCAGCTGTAGTATTAGTCCGCAAATACAGTAATCGGTTCTAGGGCTTAAATTCCTTACTATTTTAGTAAATATCAAGAAGTTTATACAATTCAATAATTTTAAAATTTTAATATTAAATTTTTTAGTCATTTTAACAATTATTGAACACAATTGAAGGTAAAGTGACTAGTTTTATGCGCGCCATCCAGCCTCTCAACACACCATACAGGCGTCAGTCTTTGTGTCTTTTCAGTGGAGGTAACATCTTGCTTGAGACTCTTCAACTAAATATTTTTTTCTGTGTTTGCAAGCAAATTATTGGTCATTTTGAAATTTATTTTACATATTCACAATATATAATGCAGTGCAGTGTTGATTTAAAGAAAATAATCTTGAATTACACCAAAATTTTATGGGTGAAATGGCAACATGGGGTGACTTCTCTTCCACCCCAATGCCTTCTCTTCTCCCTTCTCCTCCACCCCCATTCTAATTCCCATCATCATCATCATCATCATCATCCAGGAGCCTTCTACATACACACCTCAAAGTAAGTGTACTTTTCTACATTTTTTGTTGAATTTAGGCAATTTTCGGTGACCTGGAACCAATTACCCAAAAACCCTTTGAAACAACGGTTTCGGTTAACGAGCAACCTTCTAGAACGGATTGTGCTCGTTAACCAAGGGACAACTGTATATACATTTTCAATGATGAAGAGTGCCCTCCCATTCACTTTTTGCTCAGAACAAGAAATTTAATGGCTGTAAATGTTTTGATAAATTGTGCATCAACTCATTTAGCAAACAGGAGCATATGTGCATCTCTCTAAATTCTGTGCCTTTCCTTACAGGGTAATATAGGCAGAAAGAGGAAGAAGACAAAGAAATTCAAGCTGAGTTATGGGCCTCTGCCTCTGAAAGCAAGGAAGACCTAATTACAATATTATGCTTTAAGTTTGATGTTTTTTGCACATTTATAAATGTTAATTTATAAGTGATGTACTGTAAATATATGCACTCCTGAGTTATGAAAGGATTCTATTCTTGATTTTTTTTTTTGGTACAGTATATCAGATCACATTTTCACAAAGATTCCCATTGTAAAAGCTTATATATATAGGTCCGGTTAAATTGCTAATAATCTGCTTCCAGCAGGCGCTCGTTAACCGAAAATTTAACTAGAAGGCCTGGATGATGATGATGATGATGATGATGATGGGAATTAAAATGGGGGTGGAGAAGGAAGAAGAGAAGGCATTGGGGTGGAAGAGAAGTCACCCCATGGCACCATTTCACCCATAAAATTTTAGTTCTCTTGGTGTATTTCAAGATTATTTTCTTTAAATCAACACTGCACTGCATTATATATTGTCAATATGTAAAATATATTTCAAAATGACCAATAATTTGCTTGGAAACAGAAAAAAAAGCATTTAGTTGAAGAGAGTCTCAAGTAAGATGTTACCTCCACTGAAAACAGAGAGAGGCTAACGCCTGTCTGGTGTGTTAACAGGCTGGATGGCACGCCAGAAACTAGTTTCTTTACCTTCAATTATGTTCAATAATTGTAAAAATGACTAAAAAAGTTAATATTAAACTTTTAAAATTATTGAATAGTATAAACTTCTTGATATTTACTAAAATAGTAAGGCATTTAAGCCCTAAAACCGATTACTGTATTGGCGGACTAATACTACAGCTGGTGGACCGCCAAATGTAAGCGAAAACATGTTGAAGTCGGCTCGTAAAAAACTCGTTAATCGAGGGATTACTCGTTAACCGAAGTTAGGAATCTTATGGAAGGTAAATCGTTAACCGAAATCTCGTTAACCGAGGCGATCGTTAACCGAGGGACCACTGTACTGTATTCCTATAAAGAAAATCCTCCAAAATGTCCAGTTAAAAAGAAAATAAGGTATTATTGTTTTGGTCATCCAGCAGGTTAGGTTTAGATTAGGTTGGGTGTGGTTGAAATTACGTTTTTCTGATGGTTTTTGATGTGTTTTGAAAGATTAATTTCAACTTCCAATTAGGTGGAAAACCGAAACGATAATTTTACCAAATATAAAAATATGTTTTGAAGTATCGCATACATTCACTTTAGTTTAAAGTACACTACAGCAATAATGTGCATATCTCTCACCAATATGTCAAGGGTTCGGGCCCAGACACATGTGAGAAGGGTGTAATCCAGTGTGACCCTATCAAATATCACAGGTTTCCCGACCTCCGGTTTTCTCCTGTACTTTTGCCTCACATTTTCCCTCTCCTTCACAGCCCTGCCAACTTTGAATAACCAATATTTTTGGTAATTTGTTTATTTATTTATTTTTTATTTTTTTGGGTTGGGGGGGGGGTCATATTAGCCAAAATACTAAAAAATCTAGTATTACAAGGGAAATGTAATAGAATAAAGTTTTCTATTTCTTTTCCCTCCTTCTCCCTATAAATTACAGTATACTGTACTGTAAACAGAAACATGAAGTTCCATGTTCGGCCTAAAACGAATCTTGACTGAAGTCTCACTTACCCTAAGTGCTTGGTAAGATAATTATTTATCAGAGAGTTTCCCAAGCCTCAGTGCCTGCATCACTTCCTGTTTAATGCTGCCAATTTGTACCGTCATCCTAACGCACCTGCATAAGGTAAGCCATAAGATACATTCACCAGGGTCCGGCTCGGAAACATGGCACTAGGCCTAAGATAGGATAGGTTAAGTTAGTCTATTACGTGTTGACTAATAATTACTGAAGGTTTCCACTCCCCCTAAAAAAAAAATGTTGGATATTGGTGTGTTTCTTCAATTGTCACCTCCATTTTCTTGGAATAATTAAATTGTCATTTTTTAATTTCCTCAAACATGATGTTTTTCCCCAAGAAAATGAATGTCAAGCTTCGAAGAAAACACACCAATATATACACCAGAAAAATATTAGTGTGTTGAAATCGAGGTATTTTTATATTAGTTCACACAACATTCCTGCCCCAAATCTATTATCATATTCGAAAAACACGTCTAAATTTAAGATCATTTTCTTCTACAGTTGTACCCCACTTAACGCGGTCAATTGAACCCAGAGGGTCGCGCGTTAAGTGAAATCCGTGTTAAGTGAACAACAGAACATATGGGATTAATTCCAATAGAAACCGGCCCGACCCCCAAACTCCACTTTTTGAAGGCACATACCTATGTTGTAGTAAAAATAACATCTTAAGTTTATGATGGTACATGCACACAATTAATACTTAAGAGAAATAGAGAAATACAGTCGCCAAGTTAATGTCCATTCAAATAATGGACTCAACCTTGCCTCCCCCCCTCTTCCAACCGTGCGGTCAGTCCCAACCCTCCCCCCCACCCCCCACCAATCCTCCCTTCCAGGGTTTTTAACATTTAGTATTAAATAATACCTCAGATTAAAGTTAGGATAATATAATTGACATTGCTGGATTCCTTGTAAGACCAGGAATATTTTGAATATAAATGTCATATATTTTGCACAAAAGATAACATAGTTAATTTGAGAAAAAATTTTATCTAAAATTTGTATGTCTAATGCAAAAATATGATGTTTATATTCAAAATGATCATCAAATTATAAGAATTCCAGCAATGTAAATTATATTCAGACTGGATAATTTGTATGAATTTTATGAGCTAAAACAAATATCTTCAGTTAATAAAAAAAAAAATAATTCTTCACAGGGTAACAGATGGTCGGTCGGTCCCTCCCTCCCCCCCACCAACCGTCCCAAGGAGATGTGTGGGATAACCACTAAATTTTAATAAATAATACCTCAAACTAAAGTTAGGATAATATAATTGACATTGCTGGATTCCTTGTAAGACCAGGAATATTTTGAATATAAATGTCATATATTTTGCACAAAAGATAACATAGTTAATTTGAGAAAAAATTTTATCTAAAATTTGTATGTCTAATGCAAAATATATGATGTTTATGTTCAAAATGATCATCAAATTATAAGAATTCCAGCAATGAAAATTATATTCAGACCGGGTAATTTGTATGAATTTTATGAGCTAAAACAAATATCTTCAGTTAATAAAAAAAATAATAATTCTTCACGGGGTAACAGATGGTCGGTCGGTCGGTCCCTCCCTCCCTCCCCCCCACCAACCGTCCCAAGGAGATGTGTGGGATAACCACTAAATTTTAATAAATAATACCTCAAACTAAAGTTAGGATAATATAATTGACATTGCTGGATTCCTTGTATGACCAGGAATATTTTGAATATAAATGTCATATATTTTGCACAAAAGATAACATAGTTAATCTGAGACAAATTTTTATCTAAAATTTGTATGTCTAATGCAAAATATATGATGTTTATATTCAAAATGATCACCAAATTATAAGAATTCCAGCAATGTAAATTATATTCTGGCCGGGTAATTTGTATGAATTTTATGAGCTAAAACAGGCAGTCAGGCAGGGTGGGGCAAATCTAAAAATAGCATCTCGAGCCGGACACTCACCGCGTATATGTGGAAAAAATCCGTGTTAAGTGAAAGTTCAGCTCTGGCGAGGCACCGCGTATATGATAAAACGCGTTAAGTGAAACCGCGTTAGGCGGGGTAATACTGTATTATTATATATTATTATATATATATATATTTTATTATTATTATTATTATTATTATTATTATTATTATTATTATTATTATTATTATTATTATTATATTCGCCCCCAGGCCCTGATGGGTCAAGTGACCTAGCCCGTGGGCTAATCCTCAGAAAAAAAAAGAAACCATAAAATTCCGAGTTATCGAGGGTTTACAGTATATTAAAAGTCAGGTTACATACACTTCATCTTTCTGTGTATTTTTTCTTTAAAATGATTGTGACTCCATTTCTAATTTATGAAACCAGGAAGAAGAACGAAGGAAACAGGAAGAGGAGTCAAGGAAATTAAAGGAAGAAGAAAAGCAAAATGAGGAGGAAAAACTATTATATCTGGCAGAGCAACGCCGTCGTCAAGAGGAAGAAAGGAAACGGTAAGTGTATTAAATAAAATTACAGTAAACCCTGCCAATACTGTACCAAACTAATCCATACAAGCTCTGTCCATTATTGGGAGAATTTTCATTTTCCCCCATTCCCCACCACATGATTTATGGCTATAACAGGCTCTGTTGCAATGAAGACTGTCTATCAAATGAGAGCCCTGCTATGTTAGACAGCTACTTCTACAGTGGCACCTTTTAATTGATGGATCTCCACAGGTACTCTGTGTGGGAAAATTTCTGAATACCAAGTTATTTCTGGGGAATATCACCTTATTTAATACCATTGTAGTGCAATAACCCTATCTGGTGTCAAGCAAGTGTGTTTTCAATTACAGTTTTTGTGCTTATCTTGTAAGCACTTTCTTCCATAGGAAACACAGCTGGTAAGGTACCATTTTGGTGGTTTCATGGTACCGTACATTTTATTCATTGCCCACTGCACAAACTGGAGACCATAACTCCACTGGTTGCTTTTATTAATGCACATCCAAGTACCTCAGTTTTGCTCGCCTGGTGCACCTCTCACTTCACTGAGGATTGCTCATTTTGGAACAAGCTGTGTACAGCCATCTCTCAATTTATATGGTAGTTACGTTCTTGAGAATGACCGTGTAAATCAAACCTAATTATCCCATAAATAAAGGAAATGGCGGGGGTTAGGGGAAGCGCTCCCTAAAAACTTTAATTTGTGGATCTATTTCCTTCAGTATGTTTTTTTTACAAAAATATATTAACAATAATAATACAATAATAGAAGCAAATCTAATAATACAGTAGTAAGAAAATAGATTTTAAATGAAAATTTGTGCGAACGTAAACATTGAATGATGGCTGAGATGGCATGCAGGAACTAGTGGTGGAGGAGAGGTGGGGGTTACTGGGGGAGTTAGTCATTTGAATCAGATGACAGAGCAGGTGAATGGGGAGAAGTGGGAGCTTTCGAGTTACCATATGTTGATGGCTGAGGTTAAGGTGATTGTTACTCTTTCCTTTTTTGTAAAGTAGGAAAGCAATGAGATGTAGAACTATGCTGCCTGGCGCAATGGGACTCTTTTGAAAACTGTGTTATTTAAAAATAGGTGTTAACTTAATGCTAGTGTTATTTTAAGAACATGCTAATTAAATCCGTGTAAAGTGAGAGGTGACTATACTGCTCCGAGCCCTCATGTCTGTGACTCATCTGTGAGGGTGTGTAAATTCATAAAATTAGAGAGATAATTCAAATTTTAAGTAAAAACAGGGAGTGAAGCTGTTCCATACATT
>NW_024722100.1:0-12423 GCF_018991925.1 Homarus americanus | reverse complement strand
TTGTGGTAGGTGATGTTGTGTTTCTGTGTTAGTAGTGGCAAGAGATGTTGTGTTCCTGTGTTTGTAAAGGCAGGTTATGTTGTGTTCCTATGTTATTAGTGGCAGGTGATGTTTTGTTCCTGTGTTAGTAGTGGCAGGTGATGTTGTGTTGCTGTGTTATGGGTGGCAGGTTATGTTGTGTTCCTGTGTTAGTGGCAAGTGTTGTTGTGTTCTAGTGTTAGTAGTAGCAAGTGATGTAGTGTTCCTGTGTTAGTAGTGGCAGGTGGTGTTGTGTTCCTGTGCCCAGTAGTGGCAGGTGATTTTGTGTTCCTGTGTTAGTAGTGGCAGGTGATGCTGTGTTCCTGTGTTAGTAGTGGCAGGATGTTGTGTTCCTGTGCGTAGTGGCAGGTGATGTTGTGTTCCTGTGTTATTGGTGGTAGGTGATGTTGTGTTCCTGTGTTATTGGTGGCAGGTTATGTTGTGTTTCTGTGATAGTAGCGGCAGGTGTTGTTGTGTTCCTGTGTTAGCAGTGGTAGGTGATGTTGTGTTCCTATGTTTGTAGTGGCAGGTTATGTTGTGTTCCTGTGTTAGTAGTGGCAGAATGTGTTGTGTTCCTTTGTTAGTAGTGGCAGGTGTTGTTGTGTTCCAGTGTTAGTAGTGGCTGGTCATGTTGTGTTCCTGTGTTTGTAGTGGCAGGTCATGTTGTGTTCCTGTGCTAGTAGTGGCAGGTGTTGTGTTCCTGTGTTACTGGTGGCAGGTGTTGTTGTCTTCCTGTGTTAGTATTGGCAGATGATGTTGTGCTTCTGTGTTAGTAGTGGCACGTGTTGTTGTGCTCCTGTGTTAGCAGTGGCAGTTGTTCTTGTGTTCCTGTGTTGGCAGTGCCAATTGTTGTTGTGTTCATATGTCAGTAGTGGCAGGTGTTTTTGTGTTCCTGTGTTAGTATTGGCAGGTGTTGTTGTGTTCCTGTGTCAGTAGTGGCAGGTGATGTTGTGTTCCTGTGTTAGTATTGGCAGGTGTTGTTGTGTTCCCGTGGCTGCATTGCCAGTTGTTGTTGTGTTCCTGTCAGTAGTGGCAGGTGAAGTTGTGTTCCTGTGTTAGTATTGGCAAGTTATGTTGTGTTCCTGTCTTAGTAGTGGCAGGTTGTGTTGTGTTCCTTTGTTAGTAAAGGCAGGTTATGTAGTGTTTCTGTGTTATTAGTGGCAGGTGATGTTGTGTTCCTGTGTTAGTATTAGCAGGTGTTGTTGTGTTCCTATGTTAGTAGTGGTAGGGTATGTTGTGTTCCTTTGTTAGTAGTGGCAGGTTATGTTCGGTTCCTGTGTTCGTAGTGGCAGATTGTGTTGTGTTCCTTTGTTAGTAGTGGCAGGTCATGTTGTCTTCCTGTGTTTATAGTGGCAGGTCTTGTTGTTTTCCTGTGCTAGTAGTGGCAGGTGTTGTGTTCGTGTGTTAGTAGTGGCAGGTGATGTTGTGTTCCTGTGTTAGTAGTGGCAGGTTATCTTCTGTTCCTGTGCTAGTAGTGGCAGGTTATATTGTGTTCCTGTGTTAGTAGTGGTAGGTGTTGTTGTGTTCTAGTATTAGTAGTGGCAGGTGATGTTGTGTTCCTGTGTTAGTAGTGGTAGGTGGTGTCGTGTTTCTGTGTTAGTAGTGGCAGGTGATGCTGTGTTCCTGTGTTAGTAGTAGCAGGAGATGTTGTGTTTCTGTGTTAGTAGTGGCATGCGATGTTGTGTTCCTATGTTATTAGTGGTAGGTGATATGTTCCTGTGTTTGTAGTGGTAGGTGATGTTGTGTTCCTACGTTATTAGTGGCAGGTGATGTTGTGTTCTTATGTTAGTAGTGGTAGGTGATGTTGTGTTCCTGTGTTAGTAGTGGCAGGTTATGTTGTGTTCCTGTGTTAGTAGTGGCAGGTTGTGTTGTGTTCCTTTGATAGTAGCGGCAGGTGTTGTTGTGTTCCTGTGTTAGTAGTGGCAGGTGATGTTGTGTTCCTCTGTTAGTAATGGCAGGTGATGTTGTGTTCCTGTGTTAGTATTGGCAGGTTACGTTGTGTTCCTGTGTTAGTAGTGATGTTAGTGTTAGTAGTGGCAGGTGTTGTGATGTTGTGATCCTGTGTTAGTAGTGGCAGGTTATGTTGTGTTCCTGTGTTAGTCATGGCAGTTATGTTGTGTTCCTGTTTAGTCGTGGCAGGATGTTTTGTTCTAGTGTTCATGTGATGTTGTGTTCCTGTGTTAGTAGTGGCAGGTGATGTAGTAGGGGCAGGTGATGTTGTGTTCCTGTGTTAGGAGTGGCAGGTATGTTGTGTTCCTGTGTTAGTAGTTGCAGGTTATGTTGTGTTCCTGTGTTAGTAGTGGCAGGTTGTGTTGTGTTCCTTTGTTAGTAGTGGCAGGTATTGATGTGTTCCTGTGTTAGTTGTGGCAGGTGATGTTGTGTTCCTCTGTTAGTAGTGGCAGCTGATGTTGTGTTCCTGTGTTTGTAGTGGCAGGTTATGTTGTGTTCCTGTGCTATTTGTGGCAGGTGATGTTGTGTTCCTGTGTTAGTAGTGGCAGGTGATGTTGTGTTAATGTGTTATTGGTGGCAGGTGATGTTGTGTTCCTGTGTTATTGGTGGCAGCTCATGTTGTGTTTTTGTGTTAGTAGTGGCAGGTGATGTTGTGTTTCTGTGTTAGTAGTGGCAGGTGATGTTTTGTTCTTGTGTTATTAGTGGTAGGTGATGTTGTGTTCCTCTGTTAGTAGTGGCAGGTGATGTTGTGTTCCTGTGTTAGTAGTGGCAGGTAATGTTGTGTTCCTGTGTTAGTAGTGGCAGGTTGTGTTGAGTTCCTTTGTTAGTAGTGGCAGGTTTTGTTGTGTTCCTATGTTAGTAGTGGCAGGTGATGTTGTGTTCCTCTGTTAGTAGTGGCAGGTGATGTTGTGTTCCTGTGTTAGTATTAGCAGGTTACGTTGTGTTCCTGTGTTAGTAGTGGCAGGTGATGTTGTGTTCCTGTGTTAGTAGTGGCAGGTTATGTTGTGTTCCTGTTTTAGTCGTGGCAGGTGTTGTTGTGTTCTAGTGTTAGTAGTGGCATGTGATGTTGTGTTCCTGTGTTAGTAGTGGCAGGTATACTGTTGTGTTTTTGTGTTAGTAGTGGCAGGTGATGTTGTGTTCCTGTTTTGGTGGCAGGTGATATTGTGTTCCTGTGTTAGTAGTGGCAGGTGATGTTGTGTTCCTGTGTTAGTAGTGGTAGGTTATGTTGTGTTTCTGTAATAGTAGTGGCAGGTGTTGTTCTGTTCCTGTGTTAGTAGTGGCAGGTTATGTTGTGTTCCTGTGTTCGTAGTGGCAGGTTATGTTGTTTTTCTGTGTTAGTAGTGGCAGGTTATGTTGGGGTCCTGTGTTAGTAGTGGCAGGTTATGTTGTGTTCCTGTGCTAGTAGTGGCAGGTTATGTTGTGTTCCTGTTAGTAGTGGTAGGTGTTGTTGTGTTCTAGTGTTAGTAGTGGCATGTGATGTTGTGTTCCTGTGTTAGTAGTGGCAGGTGATGTTGTGTTCCTGTGTTATTGGTGGCAGGTGATGTTGTGTTCCTGTGTTATTGGTGGTAGGTTATGTTGTGTTTTTGTGTTACTAGTGGTAGGTAATGTTGTGTTTCTGTGTTAGTAGTGGCAGGTGATGTTTTGTTCTTGTGTTAGTAGTGGTAGGTGATGTTGTGTTCCTCTGTTAGTAGTGGCAGGTGATGTTGTGTTCCTGTGTTAGTAGTGGCCGGTTATGTTGTGTTCCTGTGTTAGTAGTGGCAGGTTGTGTTGTGTTCCTTTGTTAGTAGTGGCAGGTGTTGTTGTATTCCTGTGTTAGTAGTGGCAGGTGATGTTGTGTTCCTGTGTTAGTATTAGCAGGTTCCGTTGTGTTCCTGTGTTAGTATTGGCAGGTGATGTTGTGTTCCTGTGTTAGTAGTAGCAGGTGATGTTGTGTTCCTGTGTTAGTAGTGGCAGGTTATGTTGTGTTCCTGTGTTAGTAGTGGCAGGTGTTGTTGTGTTCCTGTATTACTAGGGGCAGGTTATGTTGTGTCCCTGTGTTAGTAGTGGCAGGTTATGTTGTGTTCCTGTGCTATTTGTGGTAGGTGATGTTGTGTTCCTGTGTTAGTAGTGGCAGGTGACGTTGTGTTTCTGTATTTGTAGTGGCAGGTGATGTTGAGTTCCTGTGTTAGTAGTGGCAGGTGATGATGTGTACCCGTGTTAGTAGTGGTAGGTGATGTGTTCTAGTGTTAGTAGTGGCAGGTGATGTTGTGTTCCTGTGTTAGTAGTGGTAGGTGGTTGCGTGTTCCTGTGTTAGTTGTGGCAGGCGATGCTGTGTTCCTGTGTTAGTAGTAGTAGGTGATGTTGTGTTTCTGTGTTAGTAGTGGCATGTGATGTTGTGTTCCTATGTTATTAGTGGTAGGTGATGTGTTCCTGTGTTTGTAGTGGCAGGTAATGTTGTGTTCCTATGTTATTAGTGGCAGGTGATGTTGTGTTCTTTGTGTTAGTAGTGGTAGGTGATGTTGTGTTTCCTGTGTTAGTAGTGGCAGGTTGTGTTGTGTTCCTTTGTTAGTAGCAGCAGGTGTTGTTTGTGTTCTGTGTTAGTAGTGGCAGGTGATGTTGTGTTCCTCTGTTAGTAGTGGCAGGTGATGTGTTCCTGTGTTAGTATTGGCAGGTTACGTTGTGTTCCTGTGTTAGTAGTGGCAGGTGATGTTGTGATCCTGTGTTAGTAGTGGTAGGTTATGTTGTGTTCCTGTGTTAGTCGTGGCAGATTATGTTGTGTTCCTGTGTTAGTCATGGCAGGTGTTGTTGTGTTCTAGTGTTAGTAGTGGCATGTGATGTTGTGTTCCTGTGTAAGTAGTGGCAGGTGATGTTGTGTTCCTCTGTTAGTAGTGGCAGGTGATGTTGTGTTCCTTTGTTAGTAGTGGCAGGTATTGATGTGTTCCTGTGTTAATTGTGGCAGGTGATGTTGTGTTCCTCTGTTAGTAGTGGCAGCTGATGTTGTGTTCCTGTGTTAGTAGTGGCAGGTTATGTTGTGTTCCTGTGCTATTTGTGGCAGGTGACGTTGTGTTCCTGTGTTAGTAGTGGCAGGTGATGTTGTGTTAATGTGTTATTGGTGGCAGGTGATGTTGTGTTCCTGTGTTATTGGTGGCAGGTCATGTTGTGTTTTTGTGTTAGTAGTGGCAGGTGATGTTGTGTTTCTGTGTTAGTAGTGGCAGGTGATGTTTTGTTCTTGTGTTATTAGTGATAGGTGATGTTGTGTTCCTCTGTTAGTAGTGGCAGGTGATGTTGTGTTCCTGTGTTAGTGGTGAGGTTATGTTGTGTTCCTGTGTTAGTAGTAGCGGGTTGTGTTGTGTTCCTTTGTTAGTAGTGGCAGGTGTTGTTGTGTTCCTGTGTTAGTAGTGGCAGGTGATGTTGTGTTCCTCTGTTAGTAGTGGCAGGTGATGTTGTGTTCCTGTGTTAGTATTAGCAGGTTACGTTGTGTTCCTGTGTTAGTAGTGGCATGTGATGTTGTGTTCCTGTGTTAGTAGTGGCAGGTTATGTTGTGTTCCTGTGTTAGTCATGGCAGGTGTTGTTGTGTTCTAGTGTTAGTAGTGGCATGTGATGTTGTGTTCCTGTGTTAGTAGTGGCAGGTGATGTTGTGTTCTGTGTTATTGGTGGCGAGTGATGTTGTGTTTCTGTTATTGGTGGCAGGTTATGTTGTGTTTTGTGTTTAGTAGTGGCCAGTTGATGTTGTGTTTCCTGTGTTTGTAGTGGCAGGTGATGTTGTGTTCCTGTGTTAGTTAGTGACAGGTTATGTTGTGTTCCTGTGTTAGTAGTGGCGGGTTTAGTTGTGTTCCTCATTGGTCGTGGCAGGTGTTGTTGTGTACTAGTGTTAGTAGTGGCATGTAATGTTGTGTTCCTGTGTTAGTAGTGGCAGGTGATTTCGTGTTCCTGTGCTAGTAGCGGCAGGTGTTGTGGTGTTCCTGTGCTAGTAGTGGCACATGTTGCTGTGTTTCTGTATTAGTACTGGCAGGTGATGTTGAGTTTCTGTATTAGTACTGGCAGGTGATGTTGAGTTCCTGTGTTAGTAGTGGCAGGTGATGTTGTGTTCCTGTGTTAGTAGTGGCAGGTGATGTTGTGTTCCTGTGTTAGTAGTGGCAGGTTATGTTGTTTTTCTGTGTTAGTAGTGGCAGGTTATGTTGTGTTCCTGTGTTAGTAGTAGTAGGTGATGTTATGTTCCTGTGTTAGTAGTGGCAGGTTATATTGTGTTCCTGTGCTATTTGTGGGAGGTGATATTGTGTTCCTATGTTAGTAATGGCAGGTGATGTTGTGTTTTTGTGTTTGTAGTTTCAGGTGATGTTGTGTTTCTGTGATAGTAGTGGCAGGTGATGTTGTGTTCCTGTGTTAGTAGTGGCAGGTGATGTTTTTGTTCCTGTGTTAGTAGTGGCAGGTTGTGTTGTGTTCCTTTGTTATTGGTGGATGCAGGTTATGCGGAGTAGCGTGTTATGTTCCTGTGTTAGTAGTGGCAAGTGCGTTGTGTTCGTGTGTTAGTAGGGCAGGTTACTTTGTGTTCTTGTGTTAGTAGTGGCAGGTGATGTTTGTTCTGTGTTAGGTGGCAGGTGATGTTGTGTTCCTGTAGTGTGTTTCTGTGTTAGTAGTGGCAGGTGATGTTGTGTTCCGTGTTAGTAGTGGCATGATGTTGAGTCCCTGTGTTAGTAGTGGCAGGTGATGTTGTTAACCTGTGTTAGTAGTGGCAGGTGATGTTGTGTTACTGTGTTAGTGGTGGCAGGATGTTGTGTTCCTGCGTTAGTAGTGTGCAGGTTCTGTTGTGTTCCTGTGTTAGTAGTGGCAGGTATGTTGTGTTCCTGTAGCAGTAGTGGCAGGTTACATGTGTTTTCCGTGTTAGTAGTGGCAGGTGATGTTGTGTCTCTGTGTTAGTAGTGGCAGGTTATGTTGTGTTCCTGTGCTAGTAACAAAGTGCTATTAGGGCAGGTTTGTTGTGTTCCTGTGTTAGTAGTAAGGTGATGTTGTGTGGCAGGTGACGTTGTGTTCCTGTGTTAGTAGTGGCAGGTCAAGTTGTGCTAAGTGTAGTGGCAGGTGGGATCGTGTTAGTAGAGCAGGTGATGTTGTGTTCTGTGTTAGTAGTGGCAGGTTATGCTGTGTTCCTACAGTCATTGTAGTGGCAGGTTTGTTCAGAACAACTTTGGCAGTGAAGATGTTGTGTCCCTGTGTTAGTAGTGGCAGGTTATGCTGTGTTCCTATGTTATAAGTGGCAGGTTATGTTGTGTTTCTGTGTTAGTAGGTGGCAGGTTATGTTGTGTTCTGTGTTAGTAGTGGCAGGTGTTGTTGTGTTCCTGTGTTAGTAGTGGCAAGGATGTTGTGTTCCCTGTGTTAGTAGTGGTATGTGTGTTCCGTTAGTAGCACAGTAGGCAGGTGTTCTACGTTATAGTGGCAGGTTATGTTGTGTTTCTGTGTTAGTAGTGGCAGGTGATGTTGTGTTCCTGCGTAGTAGTGGCAGGTGATGTTGTGTTCCTGTGTTAGTGGTGGCAGGCGTTGTTGTGTTCCCAGTATAGTAGTCAGGTGATGTTGTGTTTTGTGTTAGAGGGCATAAGTTGTGTTCCTGTGTTAGAAGTGGCAGGTTATGTTCCCGGTAGTGGCAGGAGATGTTGTGTTCCTGTGTTTGGTGGCAGGTTGTGTTGTGTTCAGACCTAGTGCAGGTGTTGTCGTGTTCCTGTTAGTAGAAGCAGGTGTTGCTGTGTTCCTGTGTTAGTAGTGGCAGGTATGCGCGGTTCTGTGTTAGTAGTGGCAGGTGATGTTGTGTTCCTGTGTTAGTAGTGGCAGGTGATGCTGTGTTCCTGTGTTAGTAGTGGCAGGTCATGTTGGGTTCCTGTTAAAAGTGTTGTTGGTGTTCCAGTAAGCAGGTGATGTTGTGTTTCTGTGATAGTGGCAGGTGATGTTGTGTTCCTGTGCAGCAGGCCGGCTATGTTGTGTTCTGCGTTCGTAGCGGCAGGTCTTTTTTTCCAGTGTTAGCAGGGCACGTTATGTTGCTCCTGTGCACACCCCACCCCCGTTAGCAGTGGCAGGTTACGTTGTGTCCCTGAGAGTAGTGGCAGGTGAAGCTGCGTCCCTGTTAGTAGTGGCAGGTTTCGTTGTGTTCTTAGCAAAGTAGTGGCATGTGATGTTGTGTTCCTGTGTTAGTAGTGTAAGGAGATGTTGTGTTCCCGTTATGGTGGCAGGATGTTGTGTCTTGTTATTATTGCAGGTTCCGTTGTGTTTTTGTTAATATTGGCAGGTAATGCTGTGTTCTGCGTTATAGTAGCAGTGATGTTTTGTTCCGTGTTCAAGTGGCAGGACTAGCGTTCCCGTTATAGTGGCAGGCGACGTTTTGCGTAGCAGATACGGTTAGTTGCGTTCCGCGCAAGTGGCAGTTGGCTGGTGTTCCATGCTATCAGTGGCAGGTGATGTTGTGTCCCACAGTAGAAGCAGGCGACGCCATGTTCTCTTTAGTAGTGGCATGCGACGCTGGTCCTGTGTTGGGCATTAGCATGAGGTTACGCTGTGTTCCTGTGTTAGCATTGGCAGGTGATGTTGTGTCTGTGTGTTGGTAGTAGTAGGGTGATGTTGTGTTCCTGGGTGTTAGTAGTGCAGGTTATGTTGTGTTCTGTGTTAGTAGTGGCAGGTGATGTTGTGTTCTGTGTATTACTAGGGGCAGGTTATGTTGTGTTCCTGGTGTTAGTAGTGGCAGGTTATGTTGTGTTCCTGTGCTATTTTCAGTAGGTGATGCTGTGTTCTGTGTTAGTAGTGGCAGGTGACGCGGTGTTTGCATTTGTAGTGGCAGGTGATGTTGAGTTCTGTGTTAGTAGGCAGGGATGATGTAAACCTGTTTTAGTAGTGGCAGGCGACGTGTTCCAGCGTTAGTAGTGGCAGGTGACGCTGTGTTCCTGTGTTAGCAGGTGCAGGTGGCCGCGTTCCGGGTGGCAGCTGTGGCAGGCGTGATGCTGTGTTCCTGTGTTAGTGGTGGTAGCAGGCGTGCAGGTGATGCTGTTCTGTGTTAGGTGGCATGTGATGTTGTGTTCGGTATGGGGTGTTATTAGGTGGTAGGTGATGCGGGTTCCTGTGTTTGTAGTGGCAGGTAATGTTGTGTTCCTATGTTATTAGTGGCAGGTGATGTTGTGTTCTTGTGTTAGTAGTGGTAGGTGATGTTGTGGTAGGTGATGTGTTCTAGCAAGCAGGTAGTGGCAGGCTGGCGTTGTGTTCTCGGTGTTAGTGGTAGGTGGTTGTTCCTGTTAGTTGTAGCAGGCGATGCTGTGTCTGTGTTAGTAGTAGCAGGTGATGTTTCAGGTTTTGGTGTTTAGTAGTGGCAGACAAGCTTGTGGGTTCTTTAGTAAGTTATTAGTGGTAGGGTGATGTGTTCCCGGTGTTTGCAGTGGCAGGCAATGTCGTTGTGTCTCGGCGCGTTATTAGTGGCAGGTGATGTTGTGTTCTTTGTGTTAGTAGTGGCAGGTGATGTTGGTGTTCTTGTGTTAGTAGTGGCAGGTTATGTTGTGTTCCTGTGTTAGTAGTGGCAGGTTGTGGGCGGTGTCTTGTTAGTAGCGCAGGTGTTGTTGTGTTCCTGTGTTAGTAGTGGCAGGTTGTGTCTCTGTTAGCAGGCAGGTGATGCGTCCGGTGTTAGTATTGGCAGTGTTTACGTTGTGTTCCCTGTGTTAGGCGGCAGGTGATGCTGGTGATCCCGTGTTGGTGGTAGGTTGCGTTGTGTCCTGTGTTAATGTGGCAGGTTGCGTTGTGTTCCTGTGTTAGCTGCGGCAAAGCAGGCGTTGTTGTGTTCTAGTGTTAGTAGTATACGTGATGTGTTCCTGCGTAAGCAGGCAGGCGATGCCAGTCTTCGTTAGTAGTGGCAGGTGATGTTGCGTTCTTTGTTGGCAGTGGGCAGGCATTGATGTGTTCCCGTGTTAGTTGTGCGTGATGTTGTGTTCTCTGTTAGCAGGGCAGCCATGTTGTAACGGCGTGTTAGTAGCGGCAGGTTATGTTGTGTTCCTGGTAAAGTTATTTGTGGTAGGTGACGTTGTTGTGTTCCCCAAAGTTAGTAGTGCAGGTGATGCTGTGTTATCGTGTTATTGGGCAGCAGGTGATGTTGTGTTCCTGTGTTGAATGGTCGCGTTGTGTTTTTTGTGTTAGTAGTGGCAGGGTGATGTTGTGTTTCCGTTAGTAGTGGCAGGTGATGTTTTGTTCTTGTGTTATTAGTGATAGGGTGATGCTGTGTCTCTGTTAGTAGTGGCAGGTGATGGTGTCTCTCAAAAAGAAGTAGTGGCAGGTTATGCTGTGTTCCCTGTGTTAGTAGCGGCAGGTTGTGTTGTGTTCCCTTTGTTAGTAGTGTGGCAGGTGTTGCTGTGTTCCCGTGTTAGTAGGGGCAGGTGATGTTGCGTTCCTCTGTTAGTAGTGGCAGGTGATGTTGCGGTCAGGTGTTAGTATTGAAGAAGCTGGCGTTGCCAGGTTCTGTGTTAGTAGTGGCAGGTGATGTTGTGTTCTGTGTTAGTAGCTGCAGGTGTTGCGTTGTGTTCCTGTGTTATCGGTGGCAGGTGTTGCCAGGTTCTATGCTGCGAGTGGGTACGTGATGGGGTTGTAGCCCGCAAGCAGTAGTGCGGCAGGTGATGTTGCGTCTCGTTATTGGTGGGTGGCGGGTGATGTTGTGTTTCTGTGGTTATTGGTGGCAGGTTATGTTGTCTTTTGCGTTAGCAGGCAGGTGATGTTGCGGGTTCCTCCTGTGTTTGTAGTGGCAGGTGATGTTGTGTTCCTGTGTTAGTTAGGGTGACAGGTTACAAGCTGTGTTCTGCAAGCAGAAAGAAGTTAAGCGTGTTCCCTGTGTTAGTCGTGGCAGGTGTTAAGCCAAAGTTCCCCAGTGTTAGTAGTGCGGCATGTAATGTGTTCCCTGTTAGTAGTGGCAGGTGATTTCCCCGTGTTTCCGTGCGCTGTAGGTGGCAGGTGTTGCGCCCGTTAGTAGTACAATACGTTGCCGCTTCTGGTATTAGTACGGCGGGTGATGCTGGAGTTCCTGTGTTAGTAGTGCAGGCAGGATGCTGGAGCACCGTAAGCAGTGGCAGCAGGTGATGTTGCGTTCCCTGTGTTAGTAGTGGCAGGTGATGTTGTGTTCCTGTGTTAGTAGTGGCAGGTTGCGTTGTGTTTCTGCAATAGCAGGCAGGTGATGTTGTTATGTTCCTGGGTGTGTTAGTAGTGGCAGGTTGAGCATTGTGTTCCCGTGCTATTTTAGGGGAGGTGATACATGTTCCTGTGTTAGTAGTGGTAGGTTATGTTGTGTTTCTGTAACAGTAGTGGCAGGTTGCGTTGTTTTTTCTCTGTGTTAGTAGTGGCAGGTTGCGTTATGTTTCTGCAGTTAGTAGTAGCAGGTGACAAGCTATGTTCCTGTGTTAGTAGTGGCAGCAGCAGGTCATATTGCGTCTCTGCGCTATTTGTGGGAGCAAGCGCGACGTGTTGTGTTCCCATGTTAGTGAACGGCAGGCGATGTTGTGTTTTTCAGCGTCGCCCAGAAGTTCAGGTGATGTTGCGTTTCTGGTGATAGTAGTGGCAGGTGATGCTGTGTTCCTGTGTTAGCAGTGGCAGGTGATGTTGCGGTTCTGGTGTTAGTGGCAGGTTGTGTTGTGTTCTCTTTGTTCGTAGCGTTGTAGGTGACGTTGTGTTCCTGTGTTAGTAGTGCAGGTTTATGCGTTATGTTCGTGTGTTAGTAGGCAGGTTGGCGTTGTGTTCCTGTGTTAGTAGGGGGCAGGTTATGTTGTGTTCTTGTGTTAGTAGTGGCAGGTTGGCGTTGCGTTCCTGTGCTATTTGTGGCAGGTGATGTTGTGTTCCTGTGTTAGTAGGTGGCAGGTGATGTTGTGTTTTTCCTGTGTTAGTTGGCAGGTGTTGTTGTGTTCTGGAGTGTTAGTAGTAACAAGTGATGTTTGTGTTCCTGTGTTAGTAGCGGCAGGTGATGTCGTGTTCACTGTGTTAAGTAATAGTGGCAGGTGATGTTGTGTTCCTCTGTTCTTGGTAATTGGCTTGGAGTGATGTTTGTGTTTCCTATGTGTTAGTAGTGGTAGGTTATGTTGTGTTTCTGTGATAGTAGTGGCAGGTTATGTTGTGTTCCTGTGTTAGTAGTGGCAGGGTTATGTTTGTGTTCCTGTGTTAGTAGTAGTAGGTGATGTTGTGTTCCTGTGTTGGTAGTGGCAGTTGTGTTGTGTTCAGTGTTAGTAGTGGCATGTTATGTTGTATTCTTTTTGTTATTAGTGGCAGGTGTTGTTTTGTTCCAGTGTTATTAGTGGCAGGTCATGTTGTCTTCATTCAATGAGTAGTATTGGCCGGTTATGTTGTGTTCGATGTGTTAGTAATTAATTGGTGATGTTATGTTCCCCGTGTTAGTAGTGGTAAGTTCTATTTGTGTTTCCTGTGTGTTAGTAGTGGTAGGTAACGTTGGTTCTGTGTTTGTAGTGGCAGGTCATGTTGTGTTCC
>NW_024722099.1:0-12303 GCF_018991925.1 Homarus americanus | reverse complement strand
GTGTACCTGGGAGGTCAGCGTAATCTGGAAGTGTCTGAGTGTACCTGGGAGTGTCAAAGGTGTACCTGAGGGTGTCATTGGTGTACCTGGGAGTGTCAGAGGTGTACCTGGGAGTGTCAGTGGTGTACCTGGGAGTGTCTGAGGTGTTCCTGGGAGTGTCAGAGGATTACCAGGGAGTGTCAGAGGTGTACCTGGGAGTGTCAGAGAGTTTACGTGGGAGTGTCAGCGGTGTACCTGGGAGTGTTTGAGGTATACCTGGGAGTGTCAGAGGTGTACCTGGGAGTGTCAGAGGTGTACCTGGGAGTGTCAGAGGTTTACCTAGGAGTGTCTGAGGTGGTACTGAGATTGTCTGAGGTGTACCTGGCAGTGCCTGAGGTGTTCCTGGGAGTGTCTGAGGTGTACCTGGCATTGTCAGAGGTGCACCTGGTAGTGTCTGAGGTGTACCTGGGAGTGTCTGAGGTGATCCTGGGAGTGTCTCAGGTGTACCTGGGAGTGTCTCAGGTGTACCTGGGAGTGTCTGAGGTGTAACCTGGGAATGTCAGTGGTGTACCTGAGAGTGTCGGAGGTGTACCTGGGAGTATCGGAGGTGTACCTGGGAGTGTCTGAGGTGTATCTGGCAGTGTCAGCGGTGTACCTGGGATTGTCAGTGGTGTACTTCGGAGTGTCAGATGTATACTTGGGAGTATGAGAGGTGTACCTGGGAGTGCCGGAGGTGTACCTGGGAGTGTCGGAGGTGTACCTGGGAGTGTCAGAGGTGTACCTGGGAGTGTCAGAGGTGTACCTGAGAGTGTCAGGGGTGTACCTGGGAGTGTCGGTGGTGTACCTGGGAGTGTCAGAGGTGTTCCTTGGAGTGTCGGAGGTGTACCTGGGAGTGTCGGAGGTGTACCTGGGAGTGTCAGAGGTGTACCTGGGAGAGTCAGAGGTGTACCTGGGAGTGTCAGGGGTGTACCTGGAGTGTCGGAGGTGTACCTGGGAGTGTCTGAGGTGTACCTGGGAGTGTCAGAGATGCAACTAGGAGCGGGGTCAGGAGGTCTGGGAGTGTCATTGGTGCAATCTGGAGCTGCCCAGTGGTGCACCTGGGAGTGTCAGGAGGTGCACCTGGGAGGTCAAGGGTGTAACCTGGGAGTGTCAGAGGTGTACCTGGGAGGCTCAGGGGTGTACCTGGGAGTGTCAGCGGTATACCTAAGAGTGTCAGAGGTGTAGCTGGGAGTGTCTGAGGTGTACCTGGGAGTGTCAGAGTTGTACCTGGGAGTGTCAGAGGTGTACCTGGGAGTGCCAGAGGTGTACCTGGGAGTGTCAGTGGTGTACCTACAAGTGTCAGAGGTGTACCTGGGAGTGTCTGAGGTGTTCCTGGGAGTGTAGAGGTGTACCTGGGAGTGTCAAAGGTGTACCTGGAAGTGTCTGAGGTGTACCTGGGAGTGTCGGAGGTGTACCTTGGAGTGTCGGAGGTGTACCTGGGAGTGTCAGGAGGTGTACCTGGGAGTGTCAGAGGTGTACCCTGAGAGTGTCAGTGGTGTACCTGGGAGAGTCGGTGGTGTACCTGGGAGTGTCAGAGGTGTTCCTGGGAGTGTCGGAGGTGTACCTGGGAGTGTCGGAGGTGTACCTTGGAGTGTCAGAGGTGTACCTGGGAGAGTCAGAGGTGTACCTGGAAGTGTCTGAGGTGTACCTGGGAGTGTCAAAGGTGTACCTGAGGGTGTCATTGGTGTACCTAGGAGTGTCAGAGGTGAACCTGGGAGTGTCAGTGGTGTACCTGGGAGAGTCTGAGGTGTTCCTGGGAGTGTCAGAGGAGTACCAGGGAGTGTCAGAGGTATACCTGGGAGTGTCAGAGTGTTTACGTGGGAGTGTCAGCGGTGTACCTGGGAGTGTCTGAGGTATACCTGGGAGTGTCAGAGGTGTACCTGGGAGTGTCAGAGGTGTACCTGGGAGTGTCAGACGTTTACCTAGGAGTGTCTGAGGAGTTCCTGAGATTGTCTGAGGTGTACCAGGCAGTGTCTGAGGTGTTCCTGGGAGTGTCTGAGGTGTACCTGGCAGTGTCAGAGATGCACCTGGTAGTGTCTGAGGTGTACCTGGGAGGGTCTGAGGTGTACCTGGGAGTGTCTGAGGTGTACCTGGGAGTGTCTCAGGTGTACCTGGGAGTGTCTGAGGTGTACCTGGGAGTATCAGAGAAGTACCAGGAGTGTCACATTGCTGTGCTGCAGTCATGATGAGTTCTGCTGCCTGGGTGACATGATCAGTGCTGGAGGGGTGCTGAAGGTTGTGTTATGAGTCAGGATGAGTTCTGTTGCCTGCGACATGATCAGTGCTGCAGGGTGCTGAAGGTTGCTGTGTTGTGAGTCATGGAATGGGTTCTGCTGCCCCGGTGACAATATGATCAGTGCTGGATGGGGTGCTGAAGGTTGCTGTGTTATGAGTCAAGTGGATGAGTTCTTGCTGCTTGGGTGACATGATCAGTGCTGGAGGGGGTACTGAAGGCTGCTGTGTTGTGAGTCATGGATGAGTTCTGCTGCCTGGGTGACATGATCAGTGTTGGAGAGGGTGCTGAAGGCTGCTGTGTTATGAGTCATGGATGAGTTCTGCTGCTTGGGTGACATGATCAGTGCTGGAGGGGGTACTGAAGGTTGCTGTGTTGTGAGTCATGGATGAGTTCTGCTGCCTGGGTGACATGATCAGTGTTGGAGAGGGTGCTGAAGGCTGCTGTGTTGTGAGTCATGGAATGGGTTCTGCTGCCTGGGTGACATGATCAGTGCTGGAGGGGGTGCTGAAGGCTGCTGTGTTGTGAGTCATGGAATGGGTTCTGCTGCCTGGGTGACATAATCAGTGCTGGATGGGGTGCTGAAGGCTGCTGTGTTATGAGTCATGGATGAGTTCTGCTGCCTGGGTGACATGATCAGTGCTGGAGGGGGTGCTGAAGGTTGCTGTGTTGTGAGTCATGGAATGGGTTCTGCTGCCTGGGTGACATGATCAGTGCTGGAGGGGGTGCTGAAGGCTGCTGTGTTGTGAGTCATGGAATGGGTTCTGCTGCCTGGGTGACAGCACCAGTGCTGAGGGGTGCTGAAGGTTGTTGTGTTGTGAGTTATGGATGAGTTCTGCTGCCTGGGTGACATGATCAGTGCTGGAGGGGGTGCTGAAGGTTGCTGTGTTATGAGTCATGGATGAGTTCTGCTGCCTGGGTGACATGATCAGTGCTGCAGGGGGTGCTGAAGGCTGCTGTGTTGTGAGTCATGGAATGGGTTCTGCTGCCTCGGTGACATGATCAGTGCTGGAGGGGGTGCTGAAGGTTGGCTGTGTTATGAGTCATGGATGAGTTCTGCTGCTTGGGTGATATGATCAGTGTGCTGGAGGGGTACTGGGCTGCTGTTGTGAGTCATGGATGAGTTCTTGCTGCCTGGGTGACATGATCAGTAAGTTGAGAGGGTGCTGGAAGGCTGCTGTGTTGTGAGCCATGGAATGAGTTCTGCTGCCTGGGTGATATGATCAGTGCTGGAGGGGGTGCTGAAGGCTGCTGTGTTGTGAGTCATGGGTGAGTTCTGCTGCCTGGGTGACATGATCAGTGCTGGATGGGGTGCTGTTCATTTTCAAGAGTCATTAAAGGCTGGAGGAAGTTTAGGGAACTGTTGTCTTTATTGTCAGCACGAGGACTTTCCCATCACATGAAAGGAAGAATGTATACAACTGGTGTGAGAAGTGTGGTGTTATATATCCGTGAAACATGGGCAGTTAAAAAGGATGACATATGCAGACTTGAGTGAGCTGAAATGAGAATGGTGAGGTGGATGTGTACTGTGACGCTGAAAGATAAGAATCACCGTTCAGAGCTAAGAGGACGGCTGGGTATTGAGAGTATCGGCCAAGATTTACGTATAAGTGCAGTAGACCGAGAACGGGAGTGTGGGGAGAATGGATGAGACCAGCTGGGTTAAGTGGCGTATTTGTCTAAATGTGGTGAGGAGGAGAGCCAGTGGTAGGTGACCAAGAATGACATGGGGAGAGATTGTAAGAAATGATCTTAGAACCTGACAAGACAGACTGCAAGAGATGGCATGGGAAAATGGCTGTATGATTTGGATGGTGATGATTTTGTTCTATCTTTCTGTCTCTTTCAGGCTATCTATCTATCTATACTACTGTGCTGTATTTCTCACCATATTAAAGGCAACCACAGATATAGCATGAAAGGTTTATAGTCTCAAGAAAGTTCACCTAAACTAAACTTTCATAAAAGGAACAAATATTAAAATGAGAAAAATTGCAATGTGTTCCATAACCTGTACAGTACAGTTGACCCTCGCCAATGAGAGGAACGAATAAAAAAAATAATAATAATAAATAAAAGGAAAGAAAAAATACTGCATGCCATTTGACAACTGTTTCACTAAAGATGTGGGAGACAGGGGTGTGCTCCTCCCTCATGGGCTGACTCCTGACAACGTAATAAAAAAATATATATGTCTTATATGGTGAGAAATATGATACATCTCTCGGTCTATCTCTACATCTTTCTGTCCATCTGTCTTATACTGTATGTACTGTAGACAGAACTACTGTACTGTACTAACCATGATAGGCAGCACTGAGTTGACAATGTGTGTGATTAATACCTGGAATACAAATATTAACAGGAAAATGTCCAATACTGTATATTCAGCAACTAGACCATTTTAGTGATATAGAAGAACCAAGAAAATATTGTTTATTGTTTTATACTCAAAACACTGGCATTTGTCTCCTCAGATACACTCAGAGTTGTATATCTTTAGTGTGTCCTGGGTTCATTGCCCAGCCTGGGACAGATGTTACCTCACTAACAAACATGGCAGGTTTTCTGCAGGTACAATACTACAGTTTCCTTCCATACTGTACAGTTTTAACAGACCAACTGCCCAAACGGCTCATTACTGGTAATTACGACGTCGCTACGTGAAATTATACAAAGGTGAATTATAATTTAATGTTGACTCGGCAATAGTGAGCTTTTATGCCACTGATGAATGAGTCTTGATTACACACAACTATAAGGCAGCCTTCTCTTGCCACTCCATCTTCCCTCTGGCCTTTATTGTGGAAAAGCCAAGAATTATTATTGTGTGAGGATGTAGTGGATCTCTGAGGTGACAATGATAAATATTTTGGTGTTACGTCAGTGGTGTGAGTCTGGTACTGTGCAGGTCTGACCCACCTGTTACAAACTACTGCAGGGAGTGAAAACCTTCCTTAAAAGGTTTAACTTGGCAGTATTCAGAAGGTCACAACACAGACGTCCTCAACGGCACTTGATGGTTTATAGCAGAGCCATTTTTTATTACTTACTTTTGACCTTGATGATGTGGTTCAGCCATTATCAGATGCGGGTCACTAACACTATGGACTGTTCCTCTATAATGCTCACTGAGTAAATGAGGATAGTTGCTTCAAGGCTCCACGGGGCAGATTGTTACCAGGTTTTACTTACAATTCACAATTATTACATGGAATTATACATTTTCCACAATATATACTGAACTGTATACCTGTGTTGTCTATATACATGGTGAACTGTATACCTGTGTTGTCTATATTGTTTTAGCTGTGGTAAGATACCAAACTATCTCACTTGTTAACACTTGCCTCAACGAGTGTAGGTTAGTCGCTGGTACCTTTGATGCAGCTGAGTGAGATATAGGGTCATCTCATGTCATGTCACCTTTGATGCAGCTGAGTGAGATATAGGGTCATCTCATGTCATGTCACCTTTGATGCAGCTGAGTGAGATATAGGGTCATCTCATGTCATGTCACCTTTGATGCAGCTGAGTGAGATATAGGGTCATCTCATGTCATGTCACCTTTTTGATACAGCTGGAGGAGATATAGGTCATCTCTCACCTTTGATACAGGTGAGTGAGATATCAGGTCATCTCACGTCATGTCACCTTTGATACAGTCGTAGATAGTTTAAATCGTCACAGCTGTTCCTGGGTTGTACTTGTAATTATCTTAGCTTGTAAGTTAAACAAGACACACAGGTAATGGTCTCTTCACTCGTTGTTCCTTGGTTTAATGTAAACACACGTGCTGATTTAATAGTTATATTGGGTAGTAATGTCTGTACAATTATTTGGTATTGACAGACTAATGAGCATTAGCTATTAGCTTGTAATTAGCTGATATATTTAGAGAGAGGTACAGCCCGGAGAGCTGGTCTCACGACACAACTTTAGGGCATTGTGTCGGGCTGTGAACTGGGCTGAACTCTCTTGAGTCTGGTGACTGGTGGTTGGAGGGTAACCACACTTCAACAGGTCATTAACTAAACAGCCTACCACACACTGAGGGTTGAGTCTGTAGTTTATCGGGCTGTACACCCTAGGAGGTGTGGACAGAAGAAATGGCTTATGGGGTTGTACACCCTAGGAGGTGACAGATCAAATAAGTTTATAAGGTTGTACACCCTAGGAGGTGCAGAAGAAATGTTTATGGGCTGTACAATCAGAGGTGTGATACAGAAGAAATGTTTATGGGCTGTACACCCTAGGAGGTGTGACAGAACAAATGTTTATGGGCTGTACAATCTCTAGAGGAGTGACAGATCAAATGTTTATGGGCTGTAAACCCTAGGAGGTGTGACAGATCAAATGTTTATGGGTTGTACACCCTAGGAGGTGTGACAGAACAAATGTTTATGGGCTGTACACCCTAGGAGGTGTGACAGAAGAAATGTTTATGGGCTGTACACCCTAGGAGGTGTGACATCAAATGTTTATGGGCTGTACACCCTAGGAGGTATGACAGATCAAATGTTTATGGGCTGTACACCCTAGGAGATGTGACAGAACAAATGTTTATGGGCTGTACACCCTAGGAGGTGTGACAGAACAAATGTTTATGGGCTGTGCACCCTAGGAGGTGTGACAGAACAAATGTTTATGGGCTGTACACCCTAGGAGGTGTGACAGAACAAATGTTTATGGGCTGTACACCCTAGGAGGTGTGACAGAACAAATGTTTATGGGCTGTACACCCTAGGAGGTGTGGCAGAACAAATGTTTATGGGCTGTGCACCCTAGGAGGTGTGACAGAAGAAATGTTTATGGGCTGTGCACCCTAGGAGGTGTGACAGAACACATGTTTATGTCGCTGTATGCTCAATAGTCTGGGTGATAGAATGTATATAATGAATATATGTCCTTAGCTCATATTTATATAATATTAATGTGAGAGGCTAATACAATATACTGAACTGTATACCTATACAGTATTGTCTATATACATGGTGAACTGTATACCTGTATTAACTATATACATGCTGAACTGTATACCTACATTGTCTATATGCAGGTTGAACCAATTGTAAGCTTATGTGATAAGTTTACATAATAATTATATATCTATCTATCTAAAGTAGTCTAGTGTATGTAAATATGTTGATCTTTTCCCTGATAATGTTGTTTCATCACAGGTGTTACTCTGTTGTAGTGTGAGGTGGAGGTCAATATTAAACTGAGGTGTTTAGCTGTGGCTCTGGAAGATTAACAATTTGTCTTATTTTAATTATAAACCACAACACCTTTATTTATCACTGTTTATCCAGGTATAATTTGGCTAAATTTATATTTTAATTTTACCAGGACTTAGAATTCCATCACAATATGATTTGAAATTAAGGAACAAAATTGTTTTTAAGGACTTTAGAATTAATGTGATTTAGTGAGACTGTTGAACCGTTCAGGTACTTTACATATATTTACCATTTAGGTTAAACTAAGCCATAAATACATTTTATTGTTCGTTTAGGAATTCTATCTCATTAGTTCGGCGTCATTTAATGTTGCCGTAAAATCTGTCGAGTGACTTGAGCGGCAATTATTCTGTTATAGTCGTGGCAGTTAATGTTGTTTTAGGAGATGCAGTTTATTGTGTAGTGATCTCCGTTTAAACAAACTATTTTTATTGTCCAAATTTGTCGCGCTGGGTTATGAAGGTGTGCGTGGTGGGAAAGGCTTTGGAATAAGGAATACTGAAGGTGAAAGAACACTTGAGTTTGGGGATGGTATGTAACATGTGTTTAAGAATAGGGCAAGTAGGCTGACCGTGTAGGCCTAAGGCAGGTGGCACAGAAACCCAGATTGGCTACATTTTGGTCAGGAAATTAGAACAGGTTGCTTGTGTGTGTGTGTGTTACTTAAAGATGGAGGGAGAGGAAGAAGGTGGATGTTCCAAGAAGGAGAGTGTGGGAATTGTGAAGGAACTGAATGTAAAAGAAGCATTTTCTTATGAGTTGAGAGGCTAGGAAGCAGCCAGTGAGGGGCAGTGTACCAAGACGCTGGGCCATAATAAAAGATGTTCCGTTGAGTGTGGTTGATGGCGGGAATGATGAAGTGGAAAGAGAGATAAAAAGAGAAAAGAAGATTGTGTGAGATGTGGAAGATGGTTGGCAACAGAGAGAAGTACAGTACCTGGAGGCTAAACTGAGATGGTTCAGGAGAGAAAGGAGGAAACTAACTGGGTTAAGAGATACACAAATGAATGTGGAGGGGAGGGGAGTTACAGGTAGGCAAAGAATGACATGAGGATAGGTTGTAAAGAAATGTCGGTGCTACTATAGTACCTGAGTATGTTTGTTGGTTGGAATGATGAGGAACAATCTGAACAGAAAACAAATGAATACAGTAATTGAACACAAAAAATTTAGGAATTGTCGAGTAATATCAAAATATTCGAAACTCGGTTAATTCGTATTTTCGGTAATTTGAGTGACGCAGAGTCTCTTTTGTCAAATCAATGAGAGTATAGTGCCGTTTGTGGTCCACCGAATTACTGAAAATACAAATTAACCGAGTTCCGAATATTTTGACATTATTCCACACTTTCTCAATCTTTTTGTTCAATTATTTGTTCGTTTTCTGTTCAGATTGTTCCTCATTATTCCAACCAACAAACATACTCAGTTACCATGCCTTGACTGCCACACAAAATAATCTTATTTATAATTACTGTGCAAACAAATATTTTTTAAGTGCACAAACAGTAATAATAAAGTAAATAATACAGTAATAAATAACTGTAAGACTTACTGCACATTGTGAGGTGAACTGATAATATGTGGATGATATTCAGAAAGTGTAATAGTATTGAGGATCAGGTCTGGGGTCCACTGCTCTCATCAAGAAGATTAATCCCCAACCTACCTAACTCAGAAGACTTTTCCTTTGTTCTATGTATTTCTCCCTTGTTTTGTTGTGTTAGTTGGCAGAAGAGGGACCTATAGTGTGTTTTATCCCATCTGAGAAGAGATACGTAATTTGTGTATTATTGCGGGTAAAAATAAGTATATATTAAATGCGTCCTCCGAAAGCGTCAATTTGCCACCAGAGTTTAACAGTTAATTCTTGTATAATATTTCTGATAAACTTCCTACATGTTTATGTTTGATATAATTAATGTATGAATCTTTAAATAATTTAGCTAAATGTCTTTCTCGTCAGAAATGGTCATTATGAATAAACTCATTTAGAAATAGCTACATCATTACTTCAGGAGGAAATCGGACAGATTTGCAACAGCCAATCAGGTGTAACTCTTGAGGAGGGGGCGGGGCATCTCTTCTCATCTGATAAAATATGCACAATAGTCAAATCAGCTCCAAAATTTCATCTTATATTTCTCCAAAGAGGGTTTTTACTTCATTTACCAGTGTGGCCGTTACACTTATGGAATATCATCTACGATCTCACCTCTCATTATTTATTACTGTATTATTTACTTTAATATTGTAAGTACTGTACATTTTATAACTATTTATATTTGCACAATAATTATAAATATAATATTGTATATGACAGCCAAGGCAACTTTTTGAACCACTCAGTTATTTCATATTCATTCCAAATTCAAATCGCTCAATTAATTTTTTGAGAAACATACGAATTAAACCGAAGTACGAATTGCAGCGATCTTATTCAATGAAAGTCCAAAAATTCATCATTTAAAATATTTAAGTCTAAACATTCATCATTTAAAATATTCCAAGTCCAAAAATTCATCGTTTAAAGTATTCTAAGTCCAAAATTTATTCTAAGTCCAAAAATTCATTGTTTAAAAATATTCTAAGTCCAAAAATGGCCAAAATTATTCCTGGGCATATTTTGAGTAATAAATTTTTGTGTGGTTTTAGAGGTAAAACATTTGTGCCATTCTTACGAGCTCCAGCTTGGCATCTGTGTATTATAAGGCATAACGGACTACCTGGACGTGGGGAGAGTAACTCACTGGGCCCCTACTGAGTTACTCTTCCCACGGCCAGGTATTCCATTATGCTTGTATTTTTTTATATTATTGGTGAATGATAATTTGAAGGCCTTCCTCCGGAGACGCTTCCGATTATCTTTTACCAAATTTTTTCAACGTTAGTCCTGGCAATGGCAAACTCAAAAAACACTTAAGGGTAAAAAAAGGGAAATTTTTTTGCTCAAATTTTGCAATTTTTAGCCATTTTTTCATAAAAAAAATGCCAATTTTTTCATATTTTTAGCTATTTTTTCATATTTTTAGCTATTTTTTCATATTTTTAGCTATTTTTTCATATTTTTAGCTATTTTTTTCAGGTTTTTAGGTTATTTTAGTTATTTTTTTTATTTTATATATTTTATTTATATATTTTTATTTATATATTTTATTTATATATATTTTTTATTAATATATATTTTATTTTATATTTTTTTATTTAATTATATTTTATTTATTTATATTTTTTTTATTTATATATTTTATTTATATATATTTTTTTATATTTTATATTTTTTTATTTATATATACAGTATATATATATATATATTATTTATATATTGTTTATTTTTCAAGTTTATATATATTTTTCATTTGTATATTATATTTGTATATTATGAATTAAGATATTTTTTCAAGTATTACATTAAATTATTTTGCTTCAAAATCTGAAGCTGAACTTAGTCAATTTTCTGTAAAAGTTGAAAATATTGTAAATGCTGGAAAAGGTTAATAAAGACGTAATGACATTTAGACATTTATTAATGGAAACTTAATGGCTCTATAAATTTGCAGGCCAGGGCAGCAAGCACAGAGCAGTCCAGGGGAGCGGTAGTCCAGGGCAGCAGCATGCACAGAGCAGAGCCGTTAGGGGGCAGGGAAAAAACACTTTTATTTGAGTTGCAGGCTGCACTTTTCAGGCAGAGAGAAAACGTATTTTTGGCCAAAAACTTTTAAGGCTTTAGGACTTACAATTTTCGTCATTTCTGGCCAAAAATGGATTTTTGGTTCAAAAATTTCAGTATAGGTACTCCTGGAATGTGCCAAGCTTCAGGATCTGGTTAAATCAAAAATTTGATATCTTGATTATAACTTGTTCAAATGGCTTTTAGAAAATGTTCAAATGATTTTTAGAATATTTTAATTACTTTTGCAATGCTAATTTCTCGCCACTTATGGGTTTTCGAGGTCATTTCTTGGTGCTTGTGTATTATTCTGGATGTACTTAAATAGTTAGGCACATTAAATTTTAGTTCAGAGAGAAAACGTATTTTTGGCCAAAAATCCTTTAAGGCTTTTAGACTTACAATTTTTATTTCACAAAAATGGATTTTGTTCAAAATTTCAGCATAGGTACTCCTGAATGTGCTGCTTAAGGATCTGTTAACCAAAATTTGATATCTTGATTATAACTTGTTCAAATGGCTTTTAGACAATGTTCAAATGATTTTTAGAATATTTTAATTACTTTTGCAATGCTAATTACTCGCCACTTGTGGGTTTTCGAGGTCATTTCTTGGTGCTTGTGTATTATTCTGGATGTACTTAAATAGTTAGGCACATTAAATTTTAGTTCAGAGAGAAAAATTATTTTTGGCCAAAAATCCTTTAAGGCTTTAGACTTACAATTTTTGTCATTTCGGCCAAAAAATGGATTTTCAAAATTTCAGTATAGGTACTCCTGAATGTGCTGCTTAAGGATCTGTTAACCAAAATTTGATATCTTGATTATAACTTGTTCAAATGGCTTTTAGAAAATGTTCAAATGGTTTTTAGAATATTTTAATTACTTTTGCAATGCTAATTACTCGCCACTTATGGGTTTTCGAGGTCATTTTTTGGTGCTTGTGTATTATTCTGGATGTACTTAAATAGTTAGGCACATTAAATTTTAGTTCAGAGAGAAAACGTATTTTTGGCCAAAAATCCTTTAAGGCTTTAGACTTACAAATTTTGTCATTTCGGCCCAAAAATGGATTTTGTTCAAAATTTCAGTATAGGTACTCCTGAATGTGCTGCTTAAGGATCTGTTAACTAAAATTTG